>NC_133063.1:76278513-76526006 GCF_048771995.1 Taeniopygia guttata
AAGAAAAAGAAAAAGAAAAAGAAAAAGAAAAAGAAAAAGAAAAAGAAAAAGAAAAAGAAAAAGAAAAAGAAAAAGAAAAAGGAAAAGGAAAAGGAAAAGAAAAAGAAAAAGATGAAATGGAAAGGAAAAGCTTTGGTAGAGGTCGCTCAATAACTATTTTTAAGCCAGCTACATCAGACAGTGAGGGTTTATTTTCTATTTATTTAATTGCCCATTTCAACTGAGGAGTAGTTTGTTCTTCCAAGTACTCTCCTTCTGACCTAATGATGTTTCCGAAGCAGCAGCCTTCAATAGCGAGGCCTGTGTCAGGCCCAAGTGGATTTGGTTAAATTTCTACCTCGTGTCTTCAGTGTGGAGTCAAAGGACAGCAGGAAAAGCAGGGCAAGTAACACTTTACAGAGTGAGGAGGCTGAGGGCCGAGATGACCCCCGCCACAGCTCCGTTTAATACCATGCCATGAAAGCACGTAATTGATGACGGGACAGGTACCAGTGCCACGTTTTGCTGGCAGCCACACACCCAGCTCGGGCCTTGGGCAGCCGTGCCCCCGGAGCGGCGGGAAAAGCGCCAATTTCCTTCCGTTCGGGCCAGCTCGGCTGCGGGCGAGCCCCGCCCCGCCCCAGCGTCGCCCCTCGGGCCGAGCAGCTGCGGTCCCCGATCCGCGTCGGTGTCGGGGCCGTGTGGGGCCGTGTGGGGCCGTGTCGGGGACATGTCGCGACACGGGCGGGTCCCGCGGCGGCAGCCCGGCGGGGCTGCGGGGGACGGGGCTGCCGCCGCCGCAGTGTGCGCCCGGGCCGAGCCCCTCAGGGAGGCCGGCGTGGACGAGGAGGTGGAAATGGCGGTGCAGCTGGCCCTGGAGCGGTTCCAGAGCGGGGACGAGGCGGGTGCGCGGCACGGCCCGGCCCAGGGGCAGCCTGCGGGGAGGGCGCTGGCAGCGGTCAGGGAGGGGATCCTGCCCCTCTGCCCGGCCCCGGTGAGGCACAGCTGGGGTGCTGTGTCCAGCTCTGGGCTTCCCAGCACGGAGACAGGCAGCTAATAGAGCGGGTCCAGCAGAGACCACTGAGATGAGAGGTCTGGAGCATCTCTTATCAGGAAAGCTGTGGGGGTTGGTCCTGTTTCGCCCAGAGGAGACTGAGAGGGGATCTCACTACTGCATATGAATATCTCCAAGATGAGTCCCAGGAAGGTGGTGCAGCCAGTTTGGTGACAGGACAAGGAGCAATGGCCATAAATTAAAACAGAAGAAGTTCCACCTGAACATGAGGGAGAACTTCTTTCCTTTGAGAGTGGCAGAGCACTGAAACTGCTGCCCAGGGAAAGCGTTGAATTTCCCTCTCTGGAGACATCCCAAACCCTAGATGTGTTCCTCTGTCACCTGCTCCAGGTGACCCTGCAGGGGGGTTGCACTGGGTGGTCTCCCTTCCAATCCCAGCAATTCTGTGGTTCTGTAACATTGAGATGTCAAGATTACTGCCTGTTGCATTCTTACTGTCTTTTCATTATTATTTATCATTCTAGAGATGGAATTTCCTTCTAGTTTCACTAGTACTGAAAGAGCATTTGTTCACCGGCTCTGTCAGTCTCTTGGACTGGTGTCTAAAAGCAAAGGGTGAGTCAGGGTACAATTTTCAGTTCTTTGGTGCAGACGGATAGAATTTCAAGACTAATGATAACTTGTTTGATGTTTTCAACATACTCAACTGTGTTGCAAGGAATAGTATTAGAGAAAAAAGTGTAAAAGTAGCTACAGAAAGGAGCATATTTCTTCATTGCTGTATGCATGCTTGGAAAAGCTTGTGACATGCATTTTGGGACAGCTTGATTTTATACTTTGTGGGTTTAATGGCTCCATTAAAAAAGCTTCTCACTGTGATTTCTGGTTTTTTTTCCCAAAGAATTTGCATAGCATCTCATACCCTGACAGATAAAACTTAACCTAGAGTAGGTTCCTTTTTACTAAAATAAGTTTTCTCTCCCCCCTGACAGAAAAGGAGCCAATCGATACCTGACTGTAAGGAAGAAGGATATGTCAGAGGCACACGCAGTCATGACTTGTGACTTGGCTCTCCTTACGAAACACGCCGTTCGGAGTCTAATTCAGCGCTTTCCCGTCACAAATAAGGAACGCAAGGAGCTCCTGCCAAGGACAGAGCGAGGAAGTGTCTGTGCTATTGCATCTGGTACGTTCAGCATGTGTTCTGATTTGGACTTGTCCATCAACACCACTTGAAACCATGACAAAACAAACCTCCTTCTGCTCTGTCCCCTCTGGTGTCCTAACAGACACCTTCAAACAAATGCATTAATTTTCCTTACTTTTAAGGTCTTTTATAACTGGTGCTGTGAGGAACTTGGGAAGTCATATTATGCACATTGAGATGTCCACCTTGTGTTGTGTTAATTTAGAATCTTTGAGCCAGTTCCAGCCAAATCTTTTTGGAAGAACATTTTGAAGTGTGGCTTCACACAAGTACTATGAGGTGGGGTTGAAGAGTCAGTGTTATTGTGATGCCATAAGAATGCCTATATGAGAAAATGCGTTTTTTTGTTCTGCTTATAGAAATTAATGTCCTTGATAAATCAAGAATTTTAGGTTTTATTTCTTCATCTCTACAAAATAGATTTGGTCCTTAAGAGACTACTGTCCAGACTTGTTGATTTCTTGAATATGGAAGAGTTCGCTGAAAGACAAACTTCTGTCAAAATGTTGGGGATTTTTTTTTAAAGCAAGGTTTTCATCTAGATTATTGCTTTAGCAGCTACAAGTGGAAGAGTTGCACTGTGTTTTTGTGTGCAGAGATGGGTGTAGTGAACAGAAAACATTTGTACCAGTATGCCTTGTTTAATTGCATGTTTCTGATACGTGGTGTCTGTTCTTGAAGTGCTTTCTTTGCTGTTATTTTCAATTGTTCTAGTTGTTTAACAGGATTGTTATATGAACAGAGGGAAGCTGTAATACAAGTACTGAAATGCAATGTCTTAGGAATGTAAGGGATAAGTTAATGAACGGTCTAATATTTGCCTTTCTCTGCATCTCAAGAATGTATTTTAGTTCTCCTGATCTCTTAGTCTGTTTGTCTTGGTACAACAAAGCTTGAAATTTAGTATATGAATCTGTTAATGGCATTAAATATGTATAACTGAGTTTACAGCGAGCTTTTCATTCTGCCAGAAAATAGTTCTCAAGGAATTATAGAGTGGCACTTGCAATGATGGATGTGAAGTGGCTCCCTCAGAAGATGTGCCCGTTTTTTGGCTGCTCATGCACCGCTTTCTAACACATGGCACTGCTGTGTGGGGGCCAGGGCTCTTGATACAGCATGCTTGCATTGGTATGATTTCAGGCAAACGTGTGGAATAGCTTAAAGGTTTAACTCTGTCAGTGTGTATTTCTAGGGGGAACTGCAGGTGTGAAATGTGGGCGCAGATACAAAGGCCACCAAAATACACCAGGCTGGTATTCTCTGGTTTAGTTTGTTTCTCCTTTTGCTCTTTGTAGGCTTTTTTGACGTGGAGCAATGCTGTGGAAGAGTCTGGTTTTCTTCAAAATACCCATGGAAGTAATAACTGTTTTGAAAAATATCTATTCCAAGCACTGCAGGACATGCTATAAAAATGATGTCTAAATGTGTGATGGGTTTGTCACTTTACCCACAGGGATGCATAAAAAGTCAGCAATGTTAATTTTTAAGTACAGTTTTTGAGCAGTGTTTTTGTGACCTTCCTCTGTGTCTGCATAAATAAACTTTTAACTTGTCTTCACAGAAAACAAAGAAGTAAACAAGACAAGTGGTCGACTTAATGATGGTATCCCCCAGGTCCCAGTGAAAAGAGGGGAATCAGAGTTTGATTCCTTCAGGCAGTCACTACCAGTTCTTGAAAAACAGGAAGAAATTGTCCAAATCATAAAGGACAATAAAATTGTTTTAGTTATAGGAGAGACTGGATCAGGAAAAACGACGCAGGTATGTTGCTTCAGTAAATAAAAACTATAACAGTATTTATTCTAAACTAATGCCAATTGTGTAACATTTGTGATATGGGATACTTTTATGCTCTTTTAAGGCTTTCCTTTTCCTGTGTGATTGAAAATGTTGTTCCAATTCATTGTCTTGCTTTTGAAACACTAGGCCTCTAGATAGGTACTAGAAGCATAAATGATTCCTCACAATTTTCTGGTAGATACCATTTTTCATTAAAATAATACAAAATATTGAAGGGAAAATAGCTGTGATGTTTGTATATCCCTTTTTCTTCTAAGGCTAGTTCTGTTCTTAGCATCCAGAGTAATCTATTTTTTGTGTAAAAATGAGAGATTATCTACAGGGCTTTTTTTTGTTTTTTGCTTCTTTTTTTTTTTTTTTTTTTCTTAGATTTCTCTGAAGCAGGAGGGAGGCACTGTAAGGTTTTTTTTTAAAAAAAAACCTAAATAGGTTATACTTAGAAATTTATTTTCTGCTGATTCAGATATGCTTGCTGTGATAATTGTAATGAAAAGTCTTTTGCAATGTGCAATATTGATATGCAGTTAATGGTTTCCCTGTGCTAACAAAGCTGTGACTTTCTCAAAAAGCAAATTTGAACCACTTCTTTACAGATCCCTCAATTTATCCTTGATGACTGCTACAAGAATGGAACTCCCTGTCGTGTGTTTTGTACTCAGCCAAGACGTTTAGCAGCTGTTGCTGTGGCTGAAAGAGTGGCAGCAGAAAGAAGAGAGAAGATTGGCCAGACAATTGGTTACCAGATCCGGTTAGAAAGCAGGTACTAATGGTATTTCTAAGTGTCGGTTGATCTTGTGTTGGTCTTGTGAATCTTGTGTACGTTGAAACTGCAGTATGTTTGGGTTGCAGCCTCACAGGTGGCATATGTTACTGCAGGTAAGGAATACGTAAGAGTGAAAAGGATGGCTTACTTCCTGTGTTTTGCAGTTTCATGTAGAAGGTTGTCTTACAGAACTGAATCTCAGGTATTTTCTGTTGATTTCTTCTGTGGAGTGTATGCATGGAAATCCTTGTCTGATTTTCAGATCAAGTCTACACTTTCTTCTTCCCCACCCCCCCACCCCTTCTGCTTTTAACATGTGCGGATCCAAAAGGTCTGCAAGCTTTGAAGGTAGGTGTGAAAACCAGCATGCTGTAACGAATGTTATGTAGTGAGAGTTGATAGGAGCCATAAAAGGGAAAACAAAAAAATTGGAATGTGACTGATGAAGCTGAGCATTATTTACCAGTCTAGTCTGGACTAAATTTACTCTTCTTCAGCTTCTGTGTTTAAAACATGAAGTGATGTAAAAGTAGAGATTTCAGTATCACTTGATGAATTTGTCTGTAAGCAGAGCATGAATGGATTGTTTGGGGTTTTTACATCTTTGCACCGTGTAGCAAAATGACATTTCAGGGAAGGGCCAGCAGTTGAGATATGAGTGACCAGAAGATGGCTAAAGGTTGTGTTGCTTGAGTGAACAAAGATAACACATAGCTGGTGAAAATGAATGCACTTGAACAACGAAGCCACAATAAGAATTCAAATGTGTGCATGAAAGCTCACAAGGATATTGAGAGATTAGAAGAGCTAGTGAAGATGTGTCACAAATAAGCTGGATGATTAATATATGGAAGTACTATGCTGGCAGAAGAAGAGCAAAGTCAGGTGAAAATTGTAGAATTACTGGAAGCAGCGCAGAAAATCCAGCTTGAGAAAGATCAATACAATTACTCCAGAGAAACACTGAAAGGGGGCGATAACAATATTTTGAGCTGTGGACAAAAAAAATTTGGAGTGGATATGTTTAGAGGTGTTTGTAGTTAACACAGAAATATAATTTTTAAGGTTTTCTTAACTGTCTTCCAGAGAAAAGCTGTAGAGTACAGTACAGAGGAACTTTTCAGCTCTTTTAGGATGGCAGTACCAGAGGGAGTAGTGACAACTGCTGTTTTTATTGGGACAGCTAACTGTGCCCCAGGTATAGAATTGTAAAAGTTCAGTATTTTCACCTCCTGAAAAACCAGAGGATCAAGCAGATGACTTTGTGATTTGGTCAGCTGTAATGAATTGTGTCTTCAAGGCAAGGCTTTGGGAGCTGTGGGGAGGCTTCTGTGAGGAGGTGCCAGAAGCCTCTTCTGTGTGTGACAGAGCCGGTGCCAGCCAAGACAGACCTGCCTCTGGCCAAGGCTGAGCCCATCTGTGGTGGTGGTAGTGTCTCTGGGACAGTGGGGAATGGGGGAGGAAAACCTGCACAACAGAGGCAGTAGTTCAAGAAGAGCAGTGAAAGCATGTGAGAGAAGCAGATCTGCACACAGGAAGGTCAGTGCAGGAGGGGAGGAGATTCTCCAGGTGCCAGAGCAGCCCATGGTGCAGCCCATGATGAGGCAGCTGTGGCCCAGCGGGCCGTGGAGGTCCGTGGTGCAGCAGGGATCCTGCTGTGAAGGATTCTGTGTTGGAGCAGGTGGATGCTTGAAGGAGGCTGTGATCCTCTGGGAAGTCTGTGCTGAAACAGGCTCCTGGCAGAACCTGTGGCCCTGGGGAGGGAGGCACACAGAAGCAGGTTTGCTGTCAGGATTGTGACCCTGTGCGGTCCCACACTGGAGCAAGCTGTTCCTCAAGCACTGCACCCTGTGGAAAGGGACCTGTGCTGCAGCAGTTCCTGGAGAACTGCAGCCCATGGGAAGGACCCATATTGGAGAAGCTCGTGGAGGACCCATGTTCCCGTGGGAGAGACCCACGTTCTCCTTGTCTTTCTCTGGAGCCTGGGAGTCTTTTTGTTGTGTTTCCTCTCCCCTGCCCATGGAGAGGACAGATAGAGTGGCTTGGGTAGGCACCTGGCGTCCAGACAGGCTCATCCCACCACGTGTAGACAAATACAAAGGCTATATCCAAGCACAGGCTGAGGAATTGGAACCTAGTTTTCCACATGGAATTTTCTAGTAAATTGAATGACATGCAGAGTTTCTTCACGGTTCTCTTTTACTTCCTTATTTATTAAAAATTGAATCTTATTCTTTCAATGAATCCGTCGTCCAGAGTTTTGGGGCGCAAGCACTACAAATTGTTAGGAAATGTCTGTGAAAAGGCATAGTTTAAAAACAAGTGGTGTGCATGAATCTTTTGAGGAGAGAACTGTAATTTCTCTTCTGGTCAGCAGCTGCTTTAATTTTTGATCCATGGAAAGCTTTAAATGGTGCAACCCCCTGAGTTGTCTCTGTGATGTGATCCATAGGGTTTCTCCAAAGACACTGGTAACATTCTGCACTAATGACATGCTTCTTGGCACGCTGATGGCAGGAGACAGCGCCCTCTCCACTGTGACCCATGTTATTGTGGTGAGCATCCTGTGGTCTTTCATGTGGGGTGGAGCAATATGTATTGCTTTGGAAAATGAGGTCCTCATTTGTTTTATTTAAATTTGCTGAGCACTTTAGGTGTTTTTGTTTGGTAGAATCTGAATCAACTTTAAAGACTTTCTGAGTCCTCAGAGTAGAATGCATGTCTTGTGCAGTTTGGTGTTTTTCTGTGTGTTTGTGTTTTTCCTGTAAAAATATCTTATTTTCATGCCAATGATTAAGTGTGGAATCAGGAGGAGTGGAGAAGGACAGAAGTGTAAATTTTTCTGAACTTCCATGGTAAGGAGAAAATCCTTAGGGAGGCTTACATTGATGTGGTTCAATGTGATTGTGTCAGAATTTCTCTTACCATTTGTTTTAGCAATACAGGTTTTCAGTCCATTTGTTTGCCCAGAGTTTTCAAGATAATGTGGAGTCTAATTGCTAGCAAATTATTCAGATTGTTAATTTGTGATTATGTCAATATTCCTATTGTGGAATTGAATAAGGGGAACTGGAATGTTTTTGGCAAGATTTAAGTACTGAAGATTAAAAGGTAAGTTTAGGTGCCTGCCTGTTTATCAAAGTTGAAAAAGCATGAGAATGATCTATACATTCTTGATGTCAGCCTACAAACTTTGTATTTTGAGTCCTTGTTTCCTTCATTCATAATATAGATCAAAACAGAAGAATGAAAAAGATGATTAATCAATTATGTGCCTTAACTTACAGGCTTTGTGTGTGACTTGTCTAAGCAATTTGTCTGTTTTTCAGATTATGTGGTGGCATACATTTCTTTAAATGCTTATCAATGGCGAAGTGAGAATTTATTAAAATAAGATTTGTAGTTTGTGGTGTTTTCTTGAAATTTGGCCTCAAATACACAATCAGAGAGGTTTCAGATATTCACTTTAGCCTCTAAAGTTAAAGTGTTTATGGCTTCAGCATTGCAACGCACTCAGCGCTGATAAAAACTTTTTGAGGTGTTTTAGTTTCTTTATGGATAGTTTTTTAAAAAAACCCTATTAGTTAAACTAGACTCACACATTTTAAGGCCTCTGTAATGTGCCACCAAAACATGTATTTTTTTTTTTAGAGAAGTTTGTTTTTGTCAGAAGTTGTGATCCTGAATCTGTGATGGTTTTTCATCTTTTTTTCCCCTTCTGTTACAGGATGAAGTACATGAGAGGGACAGGTTCAGCGACTTCTTGCTAATAAAACTGAGAGATGTGCTGAAAAACCAGAATAATTTAAAACTAATTCTCTCTAGTGCTGCTCTAGACGCAAATCTCTTTATTAGGTATTTTGGAAGCTGCCCAGTAATACATAGTAAGTCTTGATCTTAAGTGTGAGTATACCTGCCCTGAGACTCACAGATCTTACTAAACTGTAGCAAATTATTCTGAGTAAAGGCATGATTAATACACTGAGAATTACAGGAATCCTTGTTCTTTCTGTATGCAGGTTTCTTGTTTCTTGACTATTTGCACCTCATTCAGAGTGAAGTGTTTTAGTCACTGGGAGTTCTGTAAATGCAGATACATCCTGCCCCCCTCCACTCTTAATTGAAGAAGTAGGAAGAGGTTATTGAAGTTCTGTCTTCATGCTGATACAGGACTTAGGAGCTACATGAGTGTGATATGTATCAATGCATTCCAGTAGGATCTTACTCTTCAGGCTTTGTGAAGGTTGTTACTGGTTACTGGATAAAACACAGATAACTGTACCAGTTCAGTTCAGAAATACAGGCTTAGACAGATTGGGTTTCACATGAAAAAAGAATCTCATGATTCTCTGATTTAAAGAAAATTAGTAGTTGTTCATCTAGGTAAATATTCAGAAAAGACATCCAGTTTCGCTTATTTTGTGTTCAGACTCAGTTACCTGCAGTTAGACTACATTCAAATGCAAAGAAAAGTTACCATTTTTTGCTGGTTTAATTTCATTTGACGATCTTTAGTAAAGGTAAAATGTAAATGCGTGGGAGATGGGGGGTTTTTGTGGGTTTGCAGTTTTTGCCCCACCCTCCTGGCTTGCAGGTTTTCTGCATGGAGGACCTCCTCTGGCACCTTGCAATCCTCTTACTTTTTCAACAGTAATGTCCAACTTTAATGTGTTTTGAAAAGTAGCTTTTAAGAGAAATGCTTTATTTGACAATCAGGTAGACTCTCTGCATGTCAGTCTTTTTAAAAAAAATCTCAACGGTTTTAGGAAATGGGATTGCTTACTGGTTTATTTTAGCAAATGTTTGTGAGGAGGAAACCTTTTTTTCCTTTCTTTTTTTGCAGATAGAAGTGTTTAGTTCTCCGTTTTGAATTTCTGTCCAGTTGAATAAGGTTTGCAGCTTGTTGGAGACAGGAATCTGGAAATTACATGTGATTTCATGTTCTCTGAATTTTTTTTGCAAGGGAGTGCCTCAGTTGTGATTGTTGTATGACTTTCCAGTTTACTCTTTTTGCAGCTTCCTGTTCTTTCGGATCAGTCAATTTGTGTTGGAAAATCTGATGGCAATCTTTCCCAATCTCTCCAGTTTACCACAGTGTTTGTGCTGGTTATGTAACAGGCCAATAACAATTCAAAAGATGTTCTTTTCCCTTTTTTTTTTGTTTTTTTTTTTGGTTTTTTTGGTTAATTTAAGAATTAAAAGAAGCGGCTTTGTCTGTTAATGTAATATACAAGGTTTGAGTCTCCTTCAGCAATATGGCTGACAAAATCCTGACCACAGAAACCACATTTTGTAGCTGTGGATCGCTGTAGTACACAGAGTTTGTGATCAGTGTTGGAAGGCTTCCTCTGTGACAGCTTCTAAAAGTATGTGAATTGTGGATTGTTCTTTCTGAAGGAAAATCCTGAGTGTTCCTGAGTCAGGTTAAGGAACAAGAAATCAAAGTGTAGAGATTTTAATCTTCATGCAAAAAGCATCCTGTAATGTCCACAGATAAGGTCTGGAAAATAGTCATGTTGAAAAAGAAATCGGGCTAAATTATCAGAAGGTAAAGGCCACTGGGATGTCTCATCTGTCAAGAAGTATTCAGTAAAGAAAGCTCAGCTTTGCTGAATTAGTTGAGGATATGGAGATAAGGCTGGCTTCTTACATGCTTCTCAGGAAAAGAAAGTAGTTCAGTATAAAGATGTACTGTCTCTGTGTGGAACCTTGCAAAAAGCTGTATTAATTGCTTATTAATTAATTCCATTTTTAATCCAGATGGCAGACTTACATGGCAGGTTCTTGTTTGTAACCCTAAACAAACACGGCTGTTTTCTTTTCCTCATTTCAAAAAAATTGTAGTTAATAACTGTCAATCTTATGAACATCTCCTGCTATAACACTTCATAAAATTGAAGAGGTTGAGGAGAAACAAGGTGGCATTTGACTTTGGAAATATTTTGTTTTGTACAGTTTTGAGAAAAATAAGCTCCAGGGAAGGTAGTTTTTTAAAAGAATTAATTCTGTAAGTGAAGCTAGTGAATATAGAATCTTTTATGGATTTTTTCTATTTTAGTCCAAGGGAGACCTTTTCAAGTTAAAGAGATGTTTCTGGAGGACATTTTACGAAGCACTGGGTATGCAAACAAAGAGATGGTGAAGTACAAAGAAAAGAAGCAGCAAGGTCAGTGGATTTGTTAATTGTAAGGGTTGGCAATGAGAATCATTGATTGAACAAACAGTTAACAGGATTATTTTCTATTAAAATTCCAGAGTCAGGAGATGAAATGAGATGTGATTAGATGACAGCAAGTGTCTTTAAGCTCTCAATATTTACATTTTTGAAATAGTTTATGCAATTAAAGAAAAAAAATCACTTTGATTCAGTGGTTGCATTCTTTTTTCACTCAGTTGATAAATGTCATCTTTTTTCTAATTGTTATGCTGTAGAATTATATATAACTGGGGGCTCTGCCCACATGAATACTAAAGAAGCATAGGATGCTCTGTACCTTTGGGTGCAAATTCAAGTGCAGCTATTAAAGCAGGCATGATTTTGTACATCTTGCACTAAATTCCCTTCAGTAACATTTTTCACTGTTTTCTTCAGGCATGGATGTATTTTTTTAAGTGTTAACACTCTTGAGCTAAACATCATTGGGTTTCAGTTGATTAAGTAGATACTGCTTCAGAAGTTTTCTTGGCAACTGAAAGTAATGATCCCAGTGATTATTTAAAGAAAAATTAATAAAAAATGCAAACCCCAAAGCTATAACATACAGTCCTAACTGGATATTGATCACAGTGCTCACCTCTGATCACTGGAGTCAGAAAAGTTCAGTTAGGACCCTGGTGTTTTCTAAGGTTTCTTCCACTTGTGTAGAAAAGTAAGTTGTTACATGCAGGGACTGTATCACTCGTCTTCAGAATTCCATTTGTGGAAAAAGATCTGGTCTGAGATTGTGTGGAAGGTGATTACTTAAGGAAGATACTTTGAATGCAGTAGTTTGGAATAGCGGAGGTTTTGGGGGGTTAAACACCAAAGTGTTGGGTTTTACCTTGTTTTTGTAGCCCTTGTTTGCAGTGGTGCCCTTTGGGTACCCTTAAATATGTCATTTATGTTGGACTGGTAGTAGCATTCTGGACTAAATAAAAGAGGTTGAATAGGTAAAACTTGGTAAAACCTGCTGTAACCAACTTTTTTAGTAGAAAACAATGGATAAGAAATAAGACTCTAAAACTTTCTTGGGGAATACTTTGCATTCTAGAAGAGAAACAGAAGAACACTCTTGCTGAGTGGTGTTCAGCTCAAGATAACACTAACAAAGGGACATCTCGGAGACAAAAATCAGTTCCAAGGACAAATGAGGAGTACAAATGGTTGGATGATGGTGGTGACACAGTATTTAATCAACTGGTAAGTTTTTCTTTTGTCGGAAGAGATGTTTATATTTGTGTTGTATTCTAGCCATTTAAAATCTGTTTTCTACAGTTGTGTTGAGTCTCTCAGGACAGTAACATATTTTAAAGATTACTTGATTAGGATGAACTGCTCTAGCTGAAGTGTGCTCTTCAGACAGGGTGGTTGCGCACAGCTTTTCCTCAGATCAAATGGCTCGACTGCCATTGTGTTCGTACTTGCATATGACAAAATCAATGCATTAACTGATACCTGAGTTAGGTATATCTACACTGATATATTTGGGTTTCTGTTGCTGCTGGGAAAAATAACCATTCCAGTTCTTTGTGGGTAATGTATGAGAATAAAGACAACTCTTGGAAGAGATTAAGCTTTCAATATTGTTTTTTGTCTTCAGACTGAAAAAGATGTGAATTGCCTTGAACCGTGGATAGTAAAAGAAATGGATTCCTGTCTTTCTGACATCTGGTTGCATAAAGATATTGATTTGTTTGCTCAGCTATTAAATCTTATTTTAACTGAGAATGTCAGTGGTAAGTTTCATGTGTTATTACATAAAAAAAAGCAACCTCAAATTTACTTAGATTTTTATGGCTACTTTTATCTCCAGTTTCAAATGGTGTTACCTTTGCATTCTGATGCCGACTGAAAAAATGATAGGGCTAGCAGAAATAATGGGTTGTTTAGTTAGTTGTTGTTTTGAAGTATTGACAGAAGTGTGTTTCTAAAACAGTGTAGAATTCATATGAACTAACTTCAGAGATAAAGTGAGGAAACAAATTCTCTTTGGGCTGGAATTTGAAAGCAATATTTGTACTATATTTAGATGAAAAAATAACATTTCTCTTGGGTTTGCTGGATTTTTTTTTTTCTTCTCAGTTGATTATAGGCACAGTGAAACTGGTGCGACTGCTCTGATGATTTCTTCAGGGAGAGGCTTTTTGAGTCAAGTAGAACAGTTGATCAGCATGGGAGCAAGTATCCACTGCAAATCATCTAATGGCTGGTAAAAACAGAGAAACCAAAGATAGATTTATGTGTCAGTATAGGAGAGAGAAAGAAAATTGTTTAACATCTAAATTAATTTGCTAACTTATCACACTGCTGTAAGAACTATAGATTTTGACAGCCTCAACAATTTCTAACTCCTGATAATCACATTGTTTTCTGTAAATTCTAAATTGAATTCTTAATTCCATGGTCTTGATTATGAGCTATAAACTTTGTTTCAGTAGGTCTTATTTAAGATACTGGTTAGCAGAACAACTGTAATCTACTGAATTGGACCACAATATTGGGCAATTCCTATTTTCATGGAGTTACCCATATCAGAAGATCTTTCTGTTATGTTTCTAAATATATTGTAGCATGTAAAAATATTTGTGAATCTGTAGAAACTCAGGTTTTGTGGTCATGGATTATGTCTTCATATAAACAGGGAAGTACAGTAAATAATTGTTGTATGGAATGATAAGAATTAGGATTCCATGGGTCTGATATTTGGTACTAACATTTGAAAAAACTTGGGAAGGAATGCAGTTTAAAGATAAAACAGTGAACTGCATCGTGAGGAGGACAGCGTCTGAAAGACATGAAATAGCCAAATGTTATGCCTGGGGATACTGCAAACAGGCAGGTCTGATCTCTGCACCTTGTTGTGGACTTTTTAAAGGAATGGCACTTTCTTCCTCCTCACTTCCTTGTGCATGTTTTCTCCTGTGTAAAACGGACATTCTTTTGTGGTAAAGAACTGTAGTCACCTAAAAGTCAGATAGCTGTTAACACCTATTCGTGCACTTTCAAATGGGAAGTTGCAGATCCAGCAATAACAGTACGGATGTCAGTACAGAAATGGGTACAAAAGTCTGGTGTCAAGTGCCTCTCCTGATGCGCTCTTCATATTCATCTTTTGAAGTGAAAAGTCTAATAAAAATACTTGTGCAACTATTTCAGGATGGCTGTGGACTGGGCTAGGCACTTTGGACAGACGGAGGTTGTTCATCTGTTGGAATCCTACAGGTCAGTTGTAACTGTTTTGCAGAATGAGTTGTATATGATATACAAAGAGTTGTGATGGGAAATTTGATGTTTGTGTTCTTTTAATCAGAACAGGCTTTAGCTTTTCATGGTCTAAAATCTGGACTTAATGGCAAGACTTCTTTTTAAGAATAGGAATATTTCAAAAAATAAACAGCAAAAAAGTTTGTACTCAGTATCATATTGTTTATGTTTGCACAACTTGCTAATTCTATACTTTTCACATGCTTACTTTGGAAACAAATCTGTCATGTGTTTTTATTTATCCTTTTTATATGCAATAGGCATATTAAAGAAAATTTACAGAAGTAATGTGTACACTAGGCCATTCAAGAATGATTTTCTGATTAACTTACAGTTATCGTACTTGAGGTAGTGTTTTGTAAAGCTTATCTCTACTATAATTTCTCTTAGTGTAGTTTCTGCTAGTGGGAAATTTTTGGAGAACACGTATCTCTTAAATATTTTTACTTGAACAGATAAACGAGAAGTATCTTTATTTATACTTTCCTTTTCTTATGGTTGTGTTTCAATGAAGTTGAAGAAAACTAAAGTTAACACTAATAAATAAAGTGGCATCCTTCACTGGGTTAACATTGAAATCAGTAAACAGTAATAGTATGGTGATTCCCTTCTGCTACACTTAAACATCAGAATTCAAGACCAATAGTCATATTGGTCTTGAACTAACTTTGAGTGGATGGCTCAATGCAAACCCGAAGGGGCAGCCTTGATTCTGGTGTATTTTCCTGTTACAGCGCTTCATTCGGATTTGGAAACATGGATGAAAGTTCCCTGGTCCAAAAAAGTGCTAGTGACCTTAGTGCAGAGGACAGAGAGCTACTGACAGCTTATCATCACAGTTTTGATGATGAAAAAGTGGATCTGGATCTGATAATGCACTTACTTCACAGCATCTGTCATAGTTCTGATGCAGGTAGGTAAATACCTAACCAGTGGTTGTGGATTTGGCTTCTGATGAATCGTGCTCTTTTTTCAGCAATCCACAAACGTTAAAACCTTCTGAGTGCTATTCGACATGTATTTGAATTTTCTGTTTAACTTTGCAAACCCACTTCCTTTTTTAGGAGCAATTTTAATATTTCTTCCTGGGTATGATGAGATAGTGAGCCTGAGAGACCGCATTGTTTTGGATGATAAGAGATTCACTGATAATGCTCACAGGTAAAACCTTTAGTTACTGTGGCTTTTCATTGCTTCTTTTAAGGATCCTTAAAATGTTCCTTTTGTCTTGTGTTAGATACCAAGTTTTCGTGCTTCATTCAAGTATGCAGACTTTGTACCAGAAGAAAGTGCTTGAAAGTCCACCTTTTGGCATTCACAAAATTGCAAGTATTAGAGGACTTTTTCCAATGCCACAATGACCTATTTTGCCATTGCTTTTACAGTTATTATAGTTTTGGTGGGTTTGGTTTTTTTCTTTGCAGATTCTTTCTACTAATATTGCAGAAACCAGCATAACCGTCAGTGATGTGGTGTTTGTCATTGACTCAGGCAAGGTGAAAGAGGTAGGACTGCCATAAATTTTCCTAGTGTGATTCTAAAACACACAGTGCATAAATTTTGGAGAACTTTTTTTATTATTTATGACTTTACAGTAAAGTGAAAAAAAGCATTTACTAGCTGAGAGCTAGTGCCTGTCAGGCAACAGTCCTTGCTGAAAAGTTTCAACATGCATTTGTTTTAAGACAAATACTGTAAGCTATCTGTCTAAAAAACCTTTAAAATCTTGAATTTCAAAAATTGTGGAGCATGAAGATACTAGAAAGGAGATACCCTCATTAATTCACTCGAAATTGAGAAGGTACCTTTGTGTCAGAAGCTGCTGTATATATTACTATTTCATACTTTTTACAAAACTTCTGTTGGTAATCTAAATAACTAGTAACTTGTATTTCATGTACCCTATTGAGTTTTCAGTTTGCATTCCTTTCTTTGTTTTTCTAGAAGTCTTTTGATGCACTGAGTCGTGTTACAATGGTAAAAATGGGGTGGATTTCAAAAGCCAGTGCTATCCAGAGAAAAGGCAGGTAATAAATGCCTCATAGCGGTTTCCATTTTGCAGATATCCACAGTCCTTTATGTTTAGAATAAAGCACACAACATAGTAGCTGTTTCTGGCCTAGTCCAGTGTTGTGTTGCATAGTGGCCAACACTCGTTCTCTGCAGGTGAGTAGGAGTCAGCATGTATTTCCTTGGAATAATCTCCCAAGTTGTAGAAAAGTGACGCTCAGGCATTTCCCAAAGGTCTGGGTTGTTTTCCCCCCATTAATTTGTTCTCCTTCCTCTTTCTCCCACGTTGCACCAGCAGTCACAATGTCCAGTGGGGTGTTTTCACATCATGTCTGTGGGCAGCGGACTGCCTATTTCACTTTCTCCAAGCTATCCATGACTTAACAGGCCATGATTATATTCTTCCCAGCACTGTGGGTGAGGGCTCAGAAGTTTATGTAGCAACAAATGCCTGTTTAATCAATCATATTGGCATTAAGCTGCACGTATGCACATAGATGTATATGACTGAGAGAATTTGCTGTCTCTCATTCCCTCACAAGTTACTTCATCTTTATTCTACCTTTTACTCCAAGCATCACTTCTGTTTAGGGGATGTGAGGGGAAACAATAAAGTTTGCAACTGGTTCCTTACAACAAAGGATGATTGAGATTTGAACTGGTCTTAGGTTAGCAAAAAACCCACAGCACTTTACATTAGATAAGCCTTGTTTTTCTTTCCTCCAGATTTCTCAGTGTTGGCTTAAAATTACAGTAAAAAATTGCCACACTCTCAAAAATAATTCATTATTAGAAAACTCTCACTTTGCGTGTGACTTAACAACGCTTTCTTCATAGTACTGCCTCTTCTTTTCCATTCTGAGTTTCTGTATCTTTGTTGGCTTTTGGTTTTGTTTCTAGAAAGAAATCCTCATTTTCACAACCTTCCATATTTTATTTTCAAGGGCTGGGCGCTGTCAGCCTGGAGTCTGCTTTCGTCTCTTCAGCAGGCTCCGATTTCAGAATATGTTGGAATTTCAATCTCCAGAACTTCTAAGGATGCCGCTTCAGGTGCATGTTCAGTTAGAAACTATAACTTTAAAAAATACAATGTCCTCAAACCACACTATTAATTGCAACAAATCATGTGTTTGGCGGCTGCTTCCAAATCTTGGTAATCTTTTTTTGTTCTGCCTTTTACCTTGCAGGAGATCTGTTTGTACACAAAACTTCTGGCTCCAGTTAATTGTCCAATTGTAGACTTTCTTATGAAAGCTCCTGATCCTCTGCCTGCTGTAACTGTGAGAAATGCTGTGCATATGCTTAAGGTCAGAAAAGGAATAGGTTTAGATTGTAATTGTGTTTGATCCCAAATTTGTGGTGTAGCAGTTTACTGACTTCAGTTTGTACTGAAGCTGTTTTTAATTACTTAAGGATGTTTTGAAGTTTTGGTTATTGTCTGTTTTCATTTTGTGCGTAGGGATGTGTTTTTCCATGTCAAGGGAAGAGAGTGCTTCAAAGTCTTGTCTCAGTTAATAGTTTGACTTGCTTCTGTAGTGTTTGGAAACAAGTCCAGTTAATGTCCATTATTCACATCCTTTCTGCTTTCACTGTCAATTGATTTTGTCCACTGTACCCATCCCCCTCTCCTTTATTTGTTTGTTTGTTTGTTTATGAACAGACCATAGATGCCATGGACCCTTGGGAAGATCTCACCGAGCTTGGTTATCACCTCACTGAATTACCTGTAGAGCCACACCTCGGTAAAATGGTGTTGTATGCTGTAGTTCTGAAGTGCCTGGATCCTGTTCTGACCATTGCCTGTGCTCTTGCCTGCCAAGACCCTTTTGTGCTGCCCACGCTGGCCTCCCAAAAGCGTGCAGCCGTGCTGTGCAGGAAGCGTTTTGCTGCCGGAACGTTCAGTGACCACATGGCCCTGCTCAGGGCTTTCCAGGTAGTCTTTCATTTCAGAGAGTACTAATCACAGCACATTCAAGCAAAATGCAGATGCACCAGTTGGGTGTAGAGTGGCGGGCTGTGATTAAGTGCTCAGAGAAGACTTTCTTTTTGCCTAGTGCCTTTCCTGTGTAAGGCATTACTTGGCAGTCTGGCTGGTCCACAGAAGAGGGAACCGTTTTTGTAGTATGTTTTGTTTCAAACATTATAAAATTTTGAATGTTCCAACAATGTGCCTCTTTGCATCCTACTACACTGAACTTTGAATCATGATCTTAATATAATGATCTTTATTTATTGTTTTAACTTGACATAATCATCACTGTAGTGAACACATAAAGAGAATCTAATTGTTGAACAAAAAAAAGAATCTGGTTTGATACATTAACTTTTAGAGTGGGTTTTGCATTCATTTTATTGACATAAGTGTAATATTTTTTTAAAAATGCAGTTTTTAGTTTAAGTCCTTGAAATTAATAGGCAAATGTAAAAACATTTTCAGGCATGGCAGAAGGCACGCAGTGACGGCTGGGAGAGAGCCTTCTGTGAAAAGAACTTCCTATCCCAAGCCACAATGGAAACCATTGCAGGAATGAGAACACAGGTGCTTGGCCAGCTTAGAGCCTCAGGTAGAGAAGTTGGAAACAATTTGAACATTGTTTTAAAGTCAAGCATATAGAAATTGTAACAAAAATCATGTTCACTGGTGTAATTTTCCTTAATTTGAAATACACCTTCATGCACACATTCATGCAGGGTATGGTGCAGATGAGGAATTGTGGCTGATCTAACTGAAAGCACCCTCATCTCCACATGCCACTGCATTTCATGTTCTAATGAATTATTCCCATAGGAAATGTCTTTATATTGTAGAAAATAGTGGTATTCTGTGTTAGTATGAAACCCCTTATCAGGAAGGATTTCAGTGTAATGGTTTCTTCTTGGTGCTGTTAAGGTTGGCAGTGGTGAAAAATGCAACAAAGAAGTCATTTATTTCACCTTTAGTTTCTGACTCCTTTTGAGAACCAAACACAAGCTAACATGGCACTGTTTTGTCTCTTTCCTTTGTCAGGTTTTGTGAGAGCCAGAGGAGGAGCTGATATTAGAGATGTTAATACTAACTCTGAGAACTGGGCTGTAATTAAAGGTGCCTTAGTGGCCGGGATGTATCCCAATCTTGTGCATGTAGACAGAGACAGCCTGGTGTTGACGGAATCAAAGGAGAAGAAAGTGCGATTTCATCCTACCTCTGCTCTTGGTCAGTCTCAGTATAAAAAGGTAAAGACACTTTGAATTCATAGTTCAAAAAAAAGGGCACTAAAATCCATAAAGAGTAGTGTGAGAACCCTGGGATTGGTTCAGGGGTCTCGTGTGGTGGTAAAATCTCTTCTCCAACCCGTGCTTCCAAAGAAAAACTCCGCAGTCTCTTGTTGTTTGGTCTCAAGGCAGTTTATTGCTAGTTATCTAAAAGATTGTCTTCGCCCACTGCGGCTGCTTTGGTCAGCGGCCCAGGCAGAAACACACACACCCCTGACACCCTCTCTTTCTGGTGTCTTCTTCTTCTCTCTCCCCGCCCAGGGCTGCTGCTATCTTTTATATGATACATTACGTTTTCCATGTTTACAGTTTTTCCCCAATACCTACTATTTATGTTACATGGTGCTTTTCTACTCTAAACCAATCCATAAGTGCCAACATCATCAAGAACATGGAGACAAGGAAGAAGGAGGAAGAACAGGATCAGCCCACTTTCCTCCATCTTAGAACTTCTGACCCCCATGTACAAAGTAAAAAACCCCCTGTACAATACTAAAAAAATTTCCCCTCTATTTTGTAACTACTTCTACTATACCATCTAACCCTTTGTGACCGCTTGTTCCACCTTCAAAGTTGGTAACTTATTCCATGGCTCAAACTCAAAATCACAGCTGTTTCCAGCTGCTTGCCAGGGTCTAAAATGCTTCTGACCAAGGCCTGGAACCTCTAAAAATGTCTGAGGGACATTTTGAGTTCCAACAGAGTAGAATCTTCTAACGTGAATTGTTTGCTTTGTTTTGACATTAACAACATTTGTGTTTCATTGCTATAGAGTGCAACAAGAAATTCTTGGGATATTTTCTTATGTATGGAGAATATAAACTTTTGATGAAAAAACAAGATTCTTTAAGATTATTTTTTGTTTTGCTAATATCTCTAATAGTGACCATTCCCTGCTAGAAAACCATGTTTACAAGAACAGGTAAGATATACGTTCACCAACATTAGCGTACTTTGCCACACACGGGATTTTTCTTTGCTTCTTTCTTGCCTAGGTGCAGAGTCAAGTGGCGATATGGATGTTCTCCTAACCCATCCTAGTTTCACATCCGAATCATCCAAACAGGTGCATTTCTCAGATGCCACCGATCAGAACTGTACATTGCATATAATCTCAGACTTGTGTTGCAGCTTTTTGTGGTTTTGTATTTACTGTAATATTGAACTTTTCTCTTTGATTGCCATGTTTATTTTGAGGAGTTAAAATTACTTCTCTGGTCCGTGTATTACGTTGCATTTCTTTGCGGAACTAGTCAATATACTTATTTTTACCCTTCTCTCCTTCCTTTTCCTGTCACATATATTCCCCCACCCCCTTGAATTAATGTGCTTTAATAGTGCAGAACTGTAAAGCTAGCTGGATTAAAGGTAGACTGACTATTTCTTTATGTAGCCATAATCATTTAGATGATAAGAAACTGTCCTGCTGCCCTTGCAATCCTTTGGGACTAACACTGAAGTAGTATTAATAATAGTGGGGTTTTTTTCATTGCATTCCTTCTATAGATTTGTTGTTTAAAAGCTGAATTAGATTTGTCTTTTCCAACTAAAAGTGATCTCACTCGGGGGTATTGACAGGAATTTTTTATGTTGCACAATTGTCATTTTATTAGCTTTTTTCCAGTGTTATTGTTGCATTTTTTTTCTGTTTGGGTCAAATTTCATGTAGAATAGTACATATAATTATGATTATGTCCTGTACTTATAGGAGCCTCTATCTAGTAAATAGGTAAGATAGTCTTGTTATCTTACTTGTGAAGTAATTTCTTCTTTGTTACCATTGTTCCTAGTCAAAACTTTTGCATCAGGTTGTAGAACAGCTGGAAAAAGTCCACTTTGTCACAGATATGCTGTCTAAAGGTGACACAAAATTCATGGTAAGAGCTTTTTTGTGGTCAAGGATGTTGTGGGGGGATTACTTTTCCTGCCAGAAGCTAGGACTAATACAATTGCTTGGGTTGCTGGAACTGGGGATGATGTGTGTTTGTTTATTTAACTCCCCTGCTTGTATCTCATAAGAATTTCCTGCAGTTAACTCTTAGGAAATACATTATGGTAAGATTTCAGTATTAGAAAGTGTACAGATATTTGTGTAGTTCTAAACCCTGCTGACGTAACCTTCATCACATATTGTCAATTGTGTCTGTATTGCTTGATGTTTCCTGGAACCTCAGCATAGCATCACGTCTTTAATTGCACCAGTGACCACTTCTGTAATTGTGTCCTCAGGATCTTGGAAACATTTAGCTTTGATCTCAGAGCTATGTTTACCTGATTTTGTCTAATATATAATACACTTTTGTTTCCTTTTGTGTTAGTTTTGCTGCAGAACAGATTTAATGGATAAGCTACTAAATTTAGGATATAATAGGGATTATGTGGGATGCCTAAAGCAAGTAATAAATTACAAGAACATTAATTTTTTAGATCCCATGCTGACAGTGAAGAGCTTTTTTTCTTTTCTTAACCTGCTGATATTTGTACATACTGAAAAGCCTGATAATAATGAGGACAGGGAAATTAGGACCCTTCCTGGTGCAGTAAAAATTTAAGCAGTTGTATGCTAATACAGTACTCACAACAGTGTAAAATAGTGATTCACTGTATTCTGATATCTGGCTGTTCTAGTAAAATATTTACTCAATTCAGGAGGAATTTAACTTTGCTTTCCTGGATGGCTGAGGATTATTTAGAAGTTGTTTAGGGGTGGGGAGGTAAAGATGGTTCTCAAATCTGTTTAATTTCATATGAATTTCTTGCTTGCCTTAATTCCTCATAGGGTGTCTGTCAGCTGCCAGATAAAGAAGATGGAACAGCTTATCCACATCGCAGAATTGATATCCGGTACATGCATCAAAATCCCCCCACCCAAACCCCTAGTTTAGCTGTCTGCTACAGAGTAGGCATTTGCATCAGTTTTTTTTTTCATTCAGATCTGCAATTCCATGTTCAGAACATGGCATTTTCTAGGTTTCTAATGCCTTTGCAGTGTGGCAGCCACTGGAAAACTGCCAGTAATTACAACAGGTTATTAGCAATAATGCTGTGCTTCAAATCATGATATTCTATTCAGATTCAGAATTGTGTCCTATTTTATCATCCTGCTTTGATACTGATTCTTGGCAGAAGTGCAAGCACCATAACCAGGTAGTGGCTGAGCACCAGTAACTTCTGGGTAAGGGTAAATCTGCTGAACCTTTCTTTCATATGCAGTTCCTTTCACTTTCACATCTGGCTTGTGAGAAAATCAAATGTACGGAGTTGCAGAATGTAGATGCATAAATACAAAGTAAACCTACAAGTGTCGGAACTACTGAATTCTAAATGGCTTGTTACTTCTTTGTTGTATATTTGTTCTAAGTCCTCACTTCTACTTTTTATTCTAGGCTTATCCCAAAAGATCAGTATTACTGTGGTGTACTGTATTTCACAGGAAGTGATATATTCAATAAGAACATGAGAACTCATGCTCTGGAAATGGGCTTCACAATCAATGAATATACAATACGCCGCTTGGGTGTTACTGGTCAGTCTGAGTTTTTGCACAGAGTATTCTTTTGAGTTACGCACTTCTTGTGATCTCATTGAATTGGTTGCAGTTGTTTTGGAAATACTTCTGATAAATGCTATTGTTGGGGAAGATGAAATAGGAAAGCCTTATAAATATAATTGCCTGGCAAAAGATCTAGAAAATACAGATATTGAGATAATAACAAGTTTTGAGATACCAAACCTTAGTTACCGAACAACCAAAAAACAATAGTACAGCCAGTTGAAAGCAATCCCCCCTTTCTGATTAAACAATGCCCTTTACCTACAGTTAGGTCCAAAAGTCAAATGGAATGTTCTGTCTCACCCCCCCAATGTAAAGTTCATCCCACATCTGTAACCCTCTCCTGAAGCATCAGGTATTTGTAACCCCATTGGCCCAAGTCTTGTTCCAGCCCACCTTAAAGACCCCTGCTAAGAAGTGCCTGAGGGACTAGACACTCTCTTGAAACTTCCTCTTGGGACCCTCTCCTAGCATCCTCTACCCCTTGCCCCTTTTGCCCCCGCTCCCTAGCGCCTGCCACGAGTTGCGCCTGGCAACTCCAAGCAGGGCCCCTCACCCTTTATAATAAACCACATATTCTAAGACCAGACTTCAGAGATCTCTCATCTCCATCCATCTAAACTGTCCTGGAGTCCAGCGCTCCTCACATGCTATACTTTGTGAAATTTTTCATGGTGTCCTTTTTTATATTGGGCACTATTACAGCAAGAAGGGGCAGCCTGCTTACATACAGGCAGCTCTGTGGCACAAAGTTACCTATTTGGGCCTCCTCATCTACTTAAAGTCTTAGTGATTTAGAGATATTTTTTTTTTCTGTGCCATGCACAGCACATATTTAGTTTCCTACTCTTTTCACAGGGTATGTCATGTCCTTCAGTTGCTTTGCTTTGGAGGAGATGTGATTATATATACGCATGCACAATTATAAATGTATTTAACTTCGTAACCACTTGGCCCTGAAGTTAATTCATTACCTTATTTCCTTTGACACTAATAAGAATCAGTATGTAAACACTATGAAAATTTCACGGAGGGTGGGGATGTTGTTCTGGGTGGGTTCTTCAGGGTTTTTTACCTACAGCAGTTTTGTCTTAATCTTGTAATGCATTTGGCATTTCTGAATGGTACAGACTTTCCACCTTTCAAATATCCTGTGTAATTTGCTTGCAGGGGTTGCTGGAGAGGCCCTGCCAGTAGAATGTGAAAAAGACATCTTTGACTATATCCAGTGGAAATACCGAGAGCCAAAGGATCGGAGTGAATAACTAACTGCTTGTCTAGGTTTATAGCCTACAGAAATACTTTCATAGCTACTGAAATCTAAAGCAAGTCCATGGCACTTGAACAGAATGTGTCGTGAAGATAAATCCTGTGCGATTTCATTTTCATATAGTCACAGAATAATTTGGGTTGGTAGGGACCCCTAAATGTCATGTCTTCCAGTCCCCCTGCCATGAGCAGGGCCATCTTTGACTTGAGAAGATTGCTTAGAGCCCAGTCCAATCTGACCTTAAATGTTTCCAGGGATGGGGCATCCAGCATCTCTCTTTGTATCTTATATATATGTAGATACCAAAATGAAAAAGCGGGCTATATTGTGAAGTACTCCTGAAGAGTACCGTTTTCCACTAGTCTCTGTGTCTCGTCATACCTGTGTTAAGTGTCTTGGTGCAGTGCTGAAGCTCATGACAAGTTGCTCCTGTGTACTGACCTTCTAAAACCTTTCAATATGGGCTATTTGCTAAGGTGGCCGTTCTCCTGTTGCATGTGAACTGTGAATTTTGTTACTAGATATGTTGTAGTACTATTAATTGCAGTGCTCTGTGTTTCGTTCAGTTTGGTCTGATTAATTGATGCATTGGTACTGCTCCTGTAGATTCAATCTGCCTATTTTTTATATGGAAATCTGTCAAATCTCATTTTACAGCTCCCCTTTAATTGCTGGGAAAGGTTATGAGTATTTTGGATGTGAGACAAAGTCTCTTCAAGAATGCATTACTAATTGTATTTGGGACAGGGATTCTGTTGATTAACTTAAAATTTTCAAAGTAGTAAACTACTAGCTTCCATGTGTTACAGAGCATGAGCATGGAATGTATTGGTGCTACTATATTTGAATACTATTTCTTATTTTCATCTTGCTTAAGCCTACAGAACAACTACATTTTCAACTTGTTCTTATACAAGGAGAGTTGATCAATCTTAGTAATGGAGATTACAAGGTGATGCTCTTATTTACCCATTTATTTTCTTCCATTTTTCTTGTTAGGAGTTTTAATTATTTTCTGGGAATGTTCCCCATTGCTAATGCATGCAGTAGTATGTAAGAAAACTAGAAGTTAACTTGGTACTATGTGAAGTATTTTGATGTCCCATTGTAAAAATATATATACCTGATATATTTAGTATTTTCTTCAGTAATCAGTAGGAATAAACAAATTGAATATTTCATCATTAATGTGTGATATGTTTTCTCTTCGAGCCAGGTCTTATGAGCTCTCAGAGAACTTGTCACACCCGAGATAGCCCAGCTACCTCAAATGGCATAAAATTAGCAGGGTGGCTTCTGAGGTAGTGTTGGAAACAGAAAAGTTTTAATGAAAGGCAAAATAACAAAGCTCTTACAGAGAAAAACTCAAGCCAGGGGCAAGAGGTTCTTGCTCCTGCTAAAACACCCCACAAAAGCAATTACATATTTTGTTCTCTTCTTTTTCAAGTGAATTACTTAGGCGGGACCTTTTGGCTTCTGTCCAGTTGACAGCCCTAGGTTTCAGGTGAAGTCCCAAAGGTCCTATGAGGTGTCTTTTTAACAAATTGAGGAGAGAAACTTCTGGGCTTTTTTCCTTTTTAAGGAGACAAAGGATAATTTGGCCACCCTGTCAACAGGGGGCACATTCTTACAAATGTATAGTGGTGTTTGATTATTATTTTATTCACTGTAATTTTAGAAAATCAAAAAGCAGTTTACCACATTTACAAACGTTTCCTGGCCAGCACATAGCATTACACTGATGTATTCTCCATCATCAACATGTAGCCCAGAAGACTACTTTGTTTTGGGCCATTACACAGAATTAGTTGGCTTTGCAGTCTCCCTCCATAAAACTGTGAATTCTGCTATGTGCAAAAAGAGAAAAGAGCTTCTTCAGAGAGTTTGCTTGTTTTTTGTGAATTATATAAATATACATTGTGTCTATTTTTTTTTTTCTCTCTCTCCCCACTCCCTCTATCTCAGTTTGCTGGCTTTTCTTCTAGACTTGTACTAGACTGCAAGATGTCTGGTAATTGTGGGAGGCAATAGTTGTGAACCTTATAACAGGGAATCTGTGTAATAGGGCATGTACTATACTCTTGTTTGGGTGCACAGACAACCTTATGTGCAGAATAACAGCTGAGCTTTGTCAGCGGTACTAGCTGCACCGTTCTGTCAGCGTTTGGTTTTGTCCTAGTTGGAGTCTTACCTTCAGATTGGGTGGGCCTGTCTCCTTCCTTTGATTCAGGGCTATAGTGGCCCTAAGGGGTTTGTCTGTGCAGAAGTTCCAAACGGGGCTGACAGTGAGTTAAGGAGGTTTGCTGATAAGGCAGGTGAAGGGTTTAAGAGGACCTTTAGTGCCCGCTGGAGTCTCGTCCCGACTCCTGACAGCCTGGGTAAGGCGCGGGTGCAGTGCAGCTCCCTGGGCGCGGGGCCTGTGGCACTGAATCCCTCTGCAGGCCTTCCCCGTCCCTCGGAAGCACAGCTTGGTATCCCCGAGAAGAGCGGAGGCGGCTCCGGCTGCCGCGCGGCCTTTCCCGCACGGGCGGGAGCCCAGGCGCGCTCCCACGCGCGCTCCCGCCGCGCTTCGGCCACGCGCGGGACGGAGCGCGGCCGCGCGGCCGACACGGGTGGGCGGGGCCGCAGCCGGGGCGCGTGCGGACGGGGGCACGCCGAGAACCGTAGCGGAGGCAGCGCGGGCGGTAGGCAGCACCGGGGCCGCGGCGGGGCCGGGCCGGGCCGGCGGGGCGGGGTGGGGTAGGGCCGGGCCTCGCTTCGCCTCGCCTCGCGGTGCTGTCCGGCTGGAGCCCGGTGCCGTCCTCTGGGCCTCACCGAGGCAGAGGCGGGCGTCCCCCGAGTCACCTTGCCGCGGCGGGGCTGGGCCAGAGGCCCGAGGGGGCGCCGGCCGCTCGCTCCGGCGGCAGTTCCTCGTCCGCAGGCCCCCGGGCTGCCGAAGGGGACGCGGGCCGGCTCTCTCTCTGACACCAGGCGGCCGGGGTCTTTCCAGCTGCTCCGCTTTCTCGGCCAGGAGGCACGAACTTGTGCGGCGGCTGGGACCGAGTGTTCCCACGGCGCCGGCATTCCAGCATGGAGAGGAAGCGGCGCCGGAGCGCGCCCGCTCCGTTACCCGCTGCGCTACGCGGGCAGTGCGGGCCGGGCCGCGCTCGCGCTCCCGGGGCCGCGCAGCCGCCGCCCCTCCGGCTCCGCCGCTAAAGGTGCGCGGCGGTGGTCGTGGGCAAGGCTCGCCGCATGCGTCAGGAAACATGAAACCGGCCTCACGGTTATTGTTATTTATTTGCAAGGTTTCTTTTGCGGGGCGGGGTGGTATTTGGGGAGGGTTTTTTTTTTCTGCAGACTTATTTTAGAAGAGAAAGACTAATTTTCCTCTGGGGAAGAGTTTGCCTTCTTTTTTACTGTGGGTTTTCTGATGCAGAATCCCTAAATTGTGGTAACTAATAAATAATGTATCATCTGTCCTGCAATATTACATTCCCATCCGTTTGAGCTGTGTTCTCCTATGTAGTTGTAACAGTATTAGGAAATGTACCCCCATTAGCAAATTTAGTTTTTGCTGCTTTGTGTGCACAGTGCAGAAATACTCACTGATGGTTACTGGACAGTATACATAGATCTCTTTCCTATTTTTCACATCTCTGAAAAAGCTTTCTATAAAGTCACAAGTGCAGATGGAAGTGAGACCTGTTTTCCTTTGGAATTGTTAAGTGTTGACATTGTTTGCTACTTGAGGTCCCTTTCAGAATGGATCCTGTCATGAAAGCAATGTTTCCTCATCATCAGAACATCAATAAGGCTCCTGTGAGTTCTTTTTGCAATGTAAGACTGTGAGGCCAGCATGCGTAGTGGAATGTAATAGCTGGGGTTCAGTGATTCTAAATTCTTTTTTTTTATATAATTTTTTTTTTTAATTCTTTGAATTGAAGCTTGTTTTGGACAAAGCAACAATGATGCAAGGATGACTGATGAACATTCTTCAAAGATCTGACAGTTCTGTATTGGTGATGTATTCAAAGACTACTAATCATAGGTGTTTATTAATGCTTTGGATATAGTTTACATTTTATGCTGTTACAGCTAGGATTCTTACAGCTTTGTGTGTGTTTCAGATCCAATGGCTGTCCCACCGTCATACTGTGACTTGGGAAAGTCTGCCAGGGATCTTTTCAACAAGGGATATGGTAAGTAAGATAAGGATGGTTTGATCACCTTTCATAGTTTTCCCTTAGGCATCTTGAAAATGCCTGTAAGAACACAAGTACCTCAGACATTCCCTAATACATTACCAGCAGAGCCCTGGAGCATCTAGCCCCTTCTGATTCTGAACTTTGGACATGTGTTATGATAGTACTGCAGTGGCAAAGAGTTCGAGGGGAAGATTATAGGTTTGATATTAATATGCACTCCAGAACAGTCTCTGAAAAATGCTGCCTCATTTTTTACCCTCTGATTTTTCTATTTAGAGTCATTAAATCAGGGATACTGATGTAGATTGCGGTAGGAAACCACATGTGGCAGTAAACAGGTTCCTGAGAAAGAGTGACCTTTCTGTTAATCAGAATAGCCTATTAAACTGGAGTGCAGATATTTTCACAGTATTTGCATTTGTCCCTTTTCGTCCCTTTTCTGGAAACAGTACTAGAAAGCGTTAATTTTTTTTTTTTTAATCTGAGTTTGTGTGCAGTAAAGATTTCATTTGTATCACAAATCCATATGCTACATAAAACTAAAATGCACTGTGGTCTGGTCTCTCCCACCCTGGAGTTCACGCTTTGCTAAGAATCAACTCAAGTTCCCTGCTTTAGAGTCAGTTACTTCAAGCTTTTTTACTTAGTGCAAGGGCCAGATATTTCCCTAGTTTGAGAGCAGACAGAAAAGGAAGAAAGCAGTAGTACTTCTGTATATGGCACTGATTGAAGTAAGTTGAAACATATTTTTTTGGAGTAGAGAAGAAAAATTTCCTGCCCTGAAATCAGAAATAAAATGTAAACTTAAGTAAATCAGAAGAGATGGTTAACTGCATTGATGGTCCTAGACTGCTGGTAGCTACAGAAGGTGGAAGTACTTCATGGTTGGTATCTGTTATGACTATAAATTATGAGGCAAATTGCTTTGAGTGGTCAGAATTCCTTCAATCATCCCATAATCCTTGTAACCCTCAGGATGATCAACAACTGTTTAAACATGAAAACTGATTCAGGTCAGTGTACCCTAGCTGACATACTTTGGGTGTGTTGAAAATAAGCCTTGTTTATATCTTTCAGTGAAACAGGTGCTGTGTGCTATTTTATTTTCAGGATTTGGAATGGTCAAGTTAAAGTTGAAGACCAAGTCTTCCAGTGGGGTGGTAAGTATTTGGGACTTTCAACATCACCAGCATAGCAGTGGAAGGACAAATTCCTGAACCGATAACAAGCATGAACTTGCTAGCAGGTGTTGCTTCTCTCTTTCATTTCTCATTTTAAAACTCATAGCTGACTGAGAAATTTCTACAATAGTACGAAGCTGATGTAGCAGTACATTTTTTTCCCGTGGCATGCAAGAATTTTCGTACACCTTGTAGTTACTTTCCCGCCTGTTCCATTGACGCATCCCAAACATGAGTTTCTTCGCCTTACATAGCTCTCATTTTTACTTATGAATGCAACTGAGTTTCTCTGCGGTTACTGTTTTCATAGGAATTTTAGTCCAGAAGGACTTTTATCCAAGAGGTCAAGGGACAGGTAAGCACTGGAGTTTAACTTAACTGTGTTTTCACTCATTTCCACTGTGCTTAAAATTCAGCAGTTAATTAAAACTGAAAACAGACCTGCAGTACCCTGTATGTAGAATTTGAGAGCTTAAGTAAGCTTTAGCATTCCAAGTAACAAGAATATCCTGTGATCCCCATTTTAACGATGGAGAAATGGAGCTTCCTCACAATTTCACAGGAGGGCTGGCAAAACTAGGAATGGGTATCATAATTTTGGTCTTTAACCACAGGTATAAATTATTTACCGGATAATATTTTTCTTACACTGACTCTGAGTTCTGCATGTCTTACTGCTCAGTGCTGTTCTGATTGGTAAGACAAGTTGCTTCTCAGCCTACTTTGTAACCGTATTTGCCTGAGCTCCCTCCTTCTCTTGCATTTATCTTGTGCAAATGGTGTAAGTCCTTCTGTATTACTGCATTCTGTCTCAATTGAGCTTTTGACGATTACTTGCATTGTGCACCAGGAACGTGTGGGCACGAGGAACTATGTGGTCTCCATACTATGGCTACCTCTGCTTACTGATGTCTCTTCATAGGCAGTTTTCCTGGCTGGAAGTTTTGATTCTCAAATAATATGCTAATAGTTAATTATGCTGTCTTCTGATTGTGATGGAACATGAACAACTGTATTAAGTTCTGAAATGGGCTTTTTCTTTTCCATGCAATTTTCTCTGGATGTTTATCCAGTTGGTAAGAATGATGACTGTTTTGACATGTTGTTTCTTCATTGCTTTGTCTGACAAGGCTTTCTGTGCTGCATACTAAGTCATTTGTAAACTGTTGAATTGTTTTTAGTTGTGTTGTTATTCACGTTGTGCAGTTTGACTGTGTCCATAGCCCTAGATCTGCTGTATGATCCATGTATGTAAAGCCATTTGCAATCTTTGTCCAACAGTCCACAACAAGAACACTGTAAAAACAGCAAGAGGGAAAACAATTTAGATATGGTATTGGTGCAGTTGTCTGTTGGTTCAGGTTTTGAGCTTGTTAGTGATTCCAATGCAACAATAATAGAATTTTGGGGATGGAGATGAAGTTAGAAACAAAGCGTGAGATCTAATTCATACATGGATACTAATAGTACCTCAGATTGTTATGACACAAATGTTTGGGTGTTTTTCCCGTGGACTTAGAAAACCACAGCGATAGTGCTATTGATTATAACTGCTTCATAGATTGCAAGTGGTTTTGCCTACTAAGTGCATGGCATTCCTGTAGATGCTGGGCACCATAAATAGAAGGACAATGAGAAGCTATGCTTAACTGCTGATGCAGACTGGCGTATGACATGGAGCCAGAATGAGTTTGATTTTTAAGCTACAAAAACTTCCAAGAAATTATGGTTTGGTGAGATGTTCTAATTTACACAGATAAAGACTGATGGCAGCAGACTTCTCTCTCTCAATCCAGAAGCAGATTGAGTTCTTGACGCCTAACAGAACGCTTTGGCTTTTGATCATATGACAATGCAGGGTTTTTTATTTCCTCAGGCTTTGAGACAGATGTTTACAGTCTGTCCTTTACTTGATCTGAGAAAGAAACCAAGCTTTTTTAATCAGTTTCCTATTCTAAGATTAGAAGAAAGTTACTTCTGAATTGTGATGCAGGTTTGAGACATCTTTACACTGAATTTGTGGAAGTGACATTAGAACGCTATAGCAATTATGTCTTAAAGTAGTCTTAACACATCCTGACTTCTGTCACATGTTCTGGTAGCTGGCTAGATATGTTATAATAACTGCTGTGCTGTTGCAGTAGTGCATTATCTTAAGTAAGTGTCTCCTCTTGCCCCAGTAGCATCCCTCACTGCCCCAAACTGTGTGTAAGGAGTGTGACCCAGCTCCCCAGCACTTAACAACCATTTAAAGACGTCTTTGTATCATTGTATACTCTGCAAAGTTCAGAAATGTCAAAGTAATGTACATCCAGGAATACAGTCCTAGAATGAGAAGGATCTGGAAAGTCAGGGTTCCAAAGCTTGGATATGTTGGAAATGGATCCTGCCATCTCTTAAGCACTGTATCTTTCAATACTTAAGCTTCAAGAGAGAGAAAACTTGTAAATGTAGTGCGAGATTATTTATCTTCCTTCAAGGGAAATACTGGAAAGTTGAGGATAAGAAATGAGAGCAGTTGTCAGACGCTTCTTACACACCTTGAGCTTACTACTATGGAAGTGTGCCTATTCACTGCTTAATATTCAGCTGGGCGTGAAACACTGAGTAGCCTACCTCTTGAGCTATTCCAGGAGAGATGTATATTGAGATTTCAAGTCCACTAAATAACAGGAAGCTCTGGTGTGTGAAGAATTGACCGAATAGCACATTACAAAATACATGTTACACAAAATTCAAAGTTGTTTGTTTCATTACACTACTGAATGAAGGACCAGCCTGACAGAGCGATGTTAAGGTGCTCTGGTCAGGTTACTGTCTGATACTGTAAAGGAGAAAAGGTCTGCAATTTGAAGGTGCCTTATGAAGGGTGACAACTTCTGAAGTGGAGTTACTGGCTGAGGGAATGAAAGAGAAGTTGTGAGGGAAGATACTAAAGTCATCACCACAGTATATGAAGAGTCTAAATGACAACAGCATAAATGGTAGGGGGAACCACAATGTTAGGGTGCAGTAGTTGGTATGAAAAGCATCAGTTCTCCAGAAAACATTTTCACTGCTGAAACATGGTGGGGGGAAATTACTACAATGCAGATACACACAAGATGTTTGGAGAAATGTGAGATGAGTCTTTTTTTCTTTTTGCTATTCACCTAATTTGAATGTAGGATTGCTTTTCCTAAGGGGGAGTGGATTTCCAGGACTGCAACAGATGCTTTTCCATCCACAGTTGGGACAGTACTAGTAAGATGATAAAGGGAATTAGAGGAAATTGTGAAGAAAAATCCAGGAATATATACAGCTTTGTATCCCAAGCAAGTATCTTTTTATATCTGGATATAGAATCATGTGAAGGTACAATGCAAATTGTGGAGTGTTGAAATAACTGCTACTTTGGCAGTGGAAGTCAGAAAAAGGATTTTTTGATGCACAAGCTTGGGAAAAAGTGTGGTAAAGTTAAGATGCAGGGTAGCAAGTAATCAAAACTCCCATGAGTTTGATTACTTGAGAAGTAATCAAATGATGAGAAGTGAATGAAGGTGTCAGGTCTTGGTGTAACAGGGCTTCTGTCAACCTAGGCAAGTTACAAGGCTCTATCAGTATACCTCAATAAAGGAAATATTCAGAACAGAGATGCCAGAAGGAGTAGCATTTTGTGACGCAAAAGAAATTGTTTTGGGTGGGGATAGGGAAGAGGAAGATGATGATTTTGAGGGTTCTGTCAAAAGGCCTAAAGGTGTGAGTTCTGGCACTTGACAAATATCAAAACTGAATGTAATTAAATATAAAGACTGCTAAAAATCATGATTAGCTGCTTAAACCCTTTGATTAGCTCAGTTGATTAGAGCATGGTGCTAATAACGCCAAGGTTGCGGGTTTGATCTCCATATGGGCCGTTCACATACGCGTTGGACTCGATGATCCTTCTGGCTCCCTTCCAACTTAGACTGTTTTGTGATTCTGTGATATTGTGCTTTTGACAGGAATTCACTGCAGTTGGTTCTTCCAACACGGACACAGGCAAGGCTTCAGGCAGTCTAGAGACCAAATATAAGGAGAAAGACCATGGACTTACATTCATTCAGAAGTGGAACACAGATAACACACTGGGAACAGAAGTTTCTGTCGAGAATCAAGTAAGACCAAGTGGATACTTTGGAAATGTGTCTGCAACTGGTATGAGACTGTATTGAGATGAACAGAAAACACTGGAGAAATGAAAATTGCACAAAAGTATCTGGAGTATTAAATGAATTTACATGTATTTGCAGAACACACAGGCTGGGAGTGGGGGGTGCTAGGTAATGATTTGGGGGTACAGTTACTGCAGTTACAGGTGTGTGGAATTACCTAGCTAGTTGAATGAACCTAACTATGTAGAACTGTCACTGCTGCAGCCAGGCACAGAAACCAAATACAGGACTCATAATTTTAAATGCTTTAATGTATAAGAACTCAAGTTTGGCTGCCTTGAGATTGAATATATTTTCGGAAGGTTGAAGAGAAAGATGAATGTTTGCAGCTTGGCACTGCTTACACAAAGGGTTGCTTGCGTGCAGCACTCTCAAAACATGGTTATTTTTGATATTAATAGGTTTATGCCTTTGATTTAATGCCTCAGGTATAAGGTAATGATGCCAAAGATAGTAAAAATTCTGTAGTGCCATCTGCCATGTATGGCCATTCATGTTTATACTTTCATCTGTGCTTTAAAATGGAAAGTGCTATCTAGCTAGTAACAAAGGTGGGGAAAATGAGACAGGTATTTACAGCTTTGGCCTGTAAAGAAGTACTGTGTCTTAACAGAGTATCTGTAGATGATGAGAGAGATTTTTAGCTACAGTATGGACTGTTTGAACTATAAAGAGTAAGGAAACATGACTTGAGCAGTTTTCTTTCTGTCATCCTGTGAATAATTTTGTTGTTGTCAGCGCTAGATGTGTCATCTTCCTGTATGTAAAAACAGGAAGGTTTTACAGAGTTTGTGCTGTTAAAGGGCTTGCTTGTGGGAAGAAAAAGTCCCATTTTACTCCTTCGTCATGCAGCATCTTCAGATTTCATTGTAAATCATGAGGGAGACATAGTTCTATTTTGTTTTCTCTTTAGACAGGAAGTAAGAGTTCTAGTAGTGGAACATAAGAAATTATGTTTCAACCGATTTTTGAGCAAATGTGTATTTTTCTTTGCAGTTGGCTGAAGGGTTGAAGGTGGCTCTTGACACTACATTTGTACCAAACACAGGGTAAACATTTTCTATTATCTTTATCTACAGACTGCTAGAATTTCCCATAACTTCTAAAAATACTTTGCTCATTGTGTAAAAGCTCAGCATTTATTGGAGAAGATTCTGCAGTCACTGTAGAATCTTCTGCAGGCAGTGGATAATACTTAACTCAGAAGTACAAGTTCTGGTTGAAAGCATTCTTCAGCTTTTTGGCCAGTGGCAAATTTATTGTTCTGCAGTAGGTACTAATCTCTAACTCTCCCCTTAAACGACTAGGTCTTCATGTTCTTGGCAGTCCTAAGGCTGTCAAGTCAGTAAACCAATTTTTTATTTTTTTGCTGATGCTTTTGGCCAGATGTCTGTGCGCAGTTGAATGAGGAGGTAGAATGGGCAATGGACTAGCACTTAGCTGTCTTTCTCAATTCTCATGTACTTACATTTGGTAAGTAGTAGAGCAAAGGAGGGGTGTTTATGTCTGAATAATGCACAAAGATTGAGACTGCTTTGCAAATAAGGACTGGTATTTGTTGATGGGGCGAGCCTGTCAGAAGATTCTTGAGTTTGAAATACTGCTTGGCTATGAGGAAAAGAAAGGAAAGCAAGCACTGCACAAGGAAGGAACAGTGGAGAGAACCAAACAGACAAAACTTAATTGAAAAACAGCCATTGCTGCAGGTTTATGGATGCTCCTGAAATAAACTGATGATGCTATAATGCATTACACTCACAGAGAAAAAAAAATGTTGAAATCACATGGGTTTTAAAGCATTAAGGAGAAACAATTTTGTCTTTCTTGCATCTTGAGGACTGTGTGGAATTTGAGGTGGTAGGGGAAAAGCGACACCAGGTGAATATACCTGATACCATTATCCTTATCCTGTGCCCTCTTCAGCAGCAGTTAAGTTTTGAGAAGGGAATACAGTAGTTTCATTAACTGGCCTTAAGGAACATACATATTGGACTAAAACTACATATATTACATACTTGTATACTACTGTGGATAAAACTGCATGTTTCTGCAGGAAGAAGAGTGGAAAGTTGAAGACCACCTACAAAAGAGATTATATACATGTAGGCTGCAACGTAGACATTGATCTCTCTGGACCAACCATTTATGGCTGGGCAGTGGTGGGCTATGAAGGCTGGCTTGCTGGCTACCAGATGGCTTATGATACAACTAAGTATAAGCTTTCACAAAGTAACTTTGCCTTGGGATATAAGGCAGGAGACTTTCAGCTGCACACTAGTGTGTAAGTATTACTTGAGCCTAGAAAAACAGCAGAGGAGCCACACTATAGGAATAGTTAGCAGTAAAGGCTTTAGGTCAAAGGTGGGTGAAGGGAAGGGGATACTGATTTGTTTCCAGTTAATTTATGTTCAGTGTTTTCATTTCCAGTACAACTAAAACAGGGGCAACTTCCCATCTCTTGGCTGTCTTGACACCTTGTTTCAGAGTAATTTTGGGGTTTGTATATCTAAAATGGTAATTTAAGGGTCCTTTGTGGGAGGGGGTGTGGCTGGTGACCTCCCTGCATTGCCATGGGAGGCCACAGATGTGTAGTTTTCCCGCCTCCCAAGTTGTCTGTTATCTGTTCTCCCTTCCCCCAGTTTATGTCAATCATTTTGTACTCCTTCCCTTTGTTCTGGAAAGTTCTAAGTTCTTTGTACCCCCATTGGTTCCTCCCCCGAAACCACTCCTTCCCTCCATCCCAGTTGGCCGTTGCCATGTCACTCTCCGTTGACTCCACCCTCATACCCTCACCCGGTTGGATGCTCTGTACCCGGACCCTCCTTCCCTGTTACTGTTATATACCCTGCTCCGCCCCTGGTTCGGGGCTCTCAGAGCTGGCTCGCCCTCTGAGTGGCTGCGTCCCTTCACCCTCCCTCGCCTTCCCTCACCTAAGCCCTCAGAATAAAGCCGCCTGAGAGACTCCCGCCTGGTGGAAGACTCTCTTTATTACCACCAAAGCGTGCCCGAAGTCCCCGACTCAGTCAGAGTGACCGGGCACGCTTTAACTGGCGCCCGAACACGCTGACCCCTGCACGGAGTCAAGCGGAGAGCGTCTCCTCAGCAGCTTCGACTCCGTGAGCCGGCTGCCCGAGGAATTCAAGCGCCGTTCGGACCCGGTTCCACGGACGACTGTGCTTCGTTTTCTGAAGACCCTTCGCCTCGTGGGCTGCGGACACCCGGAGGAGCAGGAACAGCAGCTTCGCGGAAGCTCCCTCGCACTCCGGACCTGCAGCGCTTCCACCCCCCATTGAGGTCATCTTCTTTTCGACGGGTGTCCCTTGTGGTGAGTTCTTCATGCCCCGTCTGGCACCTGACCCCGTCTCTTTTCTCTTCTGTTCTCCTTTGCCTCTTTGGGGAATTTTTAGCCGTTCTGACATAATGGGCAACCGTATGTCTCCGGCTCGGCGGGATTTCTATTCCCACGTTAAGTCATCCCTTGTTTTGGGAAATATTTCTTTTAACAAAAGGGATTTAAAAGCCTTAATTAACTTAATTTTTGACCACCTTCCTGACACTGCGCAGGAAGATTTCAACTCGGTTCAGTTTTGGGGAAAAGTTGGGCGTTTATTATACGATTTACAAGTTAAGGGGAATTTTAAAGTGGGACGTTTCTTTCCTTTATTTCATTCTATTTTTACGTTATTTAAACAAAAACGGGAGAGTTGGGCCCCCAGTTTTCCTAACCCTCATTCCGTCCCCCCCACTCCTAACCCTTTTTCCCCTAAGAGTGGGTCGGGCGGCAGACCCTGCCAAAGTCCGGCACAGGGTTGCCACCGTCTCCCTGCTGCTCCCCGTCCCATCCTGTCCTCTTTTCGATCTGGGACTGGCCACCACAGTTCGACCCTTTCCTCGCCCCAAGACCCTCAGACCCCTGTTCCCAGTTTAAAACCCTGCTGTTCTATTCCAAATCTGTGCCAGCATCTACCACAAAATGGCGCCGGCCGCATGGCTGAGCTGGCATCAGAAGCGCCACAAAATGGTGTCCCAGCTCCTCCCTACTCCCCTCGGGTTCCCGCCATTTCTCCTTTGACCCCTCCTCCGTCGAGTGCCGCCCCTGCGTCGGGTCCCGCCCCTTCTGATGCGTCGATGGTGTCATCGTCGGGACCCGCCCCTTCCATCCCCTTGACCGCGCCCCTGGGTGGGCCCCCGATGGGAGGGACCGGCCTACAGGAAGGCCACGCCCCTGTGGGTGGGAACTCCCTGCCGGAAGGCCCCGCCCCGGGAGGTGGGCCTAGTCCCGCCTCCCCCTCTCCAGCCACTTCCGGTTCCCACGCTACCGGAACCGGAAGTCGGCCTGGCCGGAAGCAGGCCATCTTGGCCTGTAGGGCTCCACGCCACCGGAGCCCAACGGTCAGGGAGAGGCTTAAGGCCCTCACCCGTCCTGCCTCATCCTCCGAAGAGGATGAGGACAGTGACAGCCCCCGGCCCATACCTAGGCCGGGAGGTGGGTGGGCTAAGATACGGGCAGCGGCCATCGAGGACGGGGACTTAGACCTGGCGCGTGACCTCGGGCCTTTCGCGGCACCGGTGGTAAGGGAGAGGGGAAAGCGACCCCGGTGGGAACAAGTACCATATGCTGAGGTGAAGGAGCTGAGGAAAGCGGCCAAAGATTATGGCCGCGAATCACCATTTTTTAAAAATGTTTTGGACCTCACCTTTTCGGGACGGACATTAGTTCAACATGACATCAAATACATTGCTAAGTCCCTGTTGTCCCCCACGGAACTCCTGCTTTGGGAGGTTCAGTGGAAAAAGCTGCTGAAACCTCTCATTATAAAGCACAATCTAGCAGCGACCCTGGGCACAGGCGACGAGGTAATGGAAGCCATTGCGGGAGATGGAGAATTCGGCCAGCCGGAGGACCAGATCCAGCTACCAATACCACTCCTCGACGACATCAGAGAGGCTGGCCGTGCCGCGCTGCTAAAAATCCCAGACGGCAGTACTCCCTCCCAAAGCTTTTCGACAATTCTCCAAGGACCTGACGAATCATTCATCAAATTTGTCGACCGCCTCAGAGAGGCCATCGATAAGCAGATAGAGCACCCTGCGGCAAGGGAAGAACTCCTCCGCAAGATGGCAGTGACCAACGCCTCGGCGGAGACAAAGAAGATCTTGAGGGCGTTACCGCAGGACCCCGAGCCCACCATCACCCAGATGGTGGAGGCGTGCGTCAAGGCGACATCCACCGAGGTAACGGTCGCCATGGCAGTGAGTAAAGGGGTGGGGGAGGCAATGTTGAACTTGAACACTGTGCGCTGCTTCGGGTGTGGCCAGATGGGCCACATACAAGCGAACTGTCCACACTGGCCCCCGGAGCAGTTTTACCACCCGTATATGCCTTCCCCAAGACCCCCACCCAGGAACTCTTTCCCGCCATACCAGCCGGCGGGAAACGGGCCGCGGAGCGCGAGGAGGGGCCGCGTGAGGACAACAAATGGCCCTTCTCAGCGCCCGAGCCTCCCTACTATCCGGGAGGACCAATGGCCCAGGGGACAGTTTCGGAGGATTGGCGGAGCACCGACGACGGACTTCGCCTCCTCCGAAGAACGGCCAACTTAGATCCCGGCCGCCGCCAGGTCCTCAAGAGCTCCATGACTGTCACCTTCCAGGATGAGGACCTGGTGAGAATCCCCGCGGGGTTCTTGGAGCCCCCTCACTGCCAAGGCGAAACGACCGTCCTCATCGTCGGCGACGCAAGGCACACACCCGACAGGATCTCCATCATCCCTGAAGTGGTGTGTGTCCCACCGGGGTCCGAAGTAACGGTCTCGGTCATCTGCCATGAGCCCCCCTACACCTTGGGCAGAGGACTCCCCTTCGCCTTGCTCTATCTGCTGGACTCAGACGACCTCTCTGGGCGAGACTCAGAACAGGACATTCATGTATTTCTTACTCAGAATGTGACCAAAGAGCGACCAGTAATCCGGACTGTGCTCTCTTTGCAGGGAAAGTCGGTGGCGATGAACCTGATGGCAGACACTGGGGCGGATGTCACCATCATTCCCAGGTCAAAGTGGCCCCGCGACTGGGAGTTGGTGCCCCCTTGTGGCACAATCTCCGGAGTGGGCGGAGCTGTCAATTCCATGCGCAGCCGACGCTTGGTAAGTGTGGAGGGTCCAGAGGGACAAATAGCCACAATTCGACCTTTCGTGGTTTCCTCAAACATCATGCTATTAGGCCGGGACGTATTGTCCCAGTGGGGTGCCCGCCTTGACATCCCTAGCCCTGCGTGGGATTTTTAGTGTGGGCCACTGCGGAGCGCACCTCCCCGCCGTTGAATTGGAAGACCGATGTTCCGGTGTGGGTGGATCAGTGGCCCCTCACGGAGGAGAAATTAAATGCGCTCAACGAACTTGTAGAGGAGCAGGTGCGCCTTGGGCATTTAATACCCTCCACCAGCCCTTGGAACACCCCTGTCTTTGTAATTAAAAAACCAGGCAAAGACAAGTGGCGCCTGCTCCAGGACCTTCGCAGGGTAAATGATGTCATTGAAGACATGGGCCCCCTCCAGCCTGGGCTTCCCTCACCCTCCATGCTTCCCCGGAATTGGCAGCTCGCAGTCATTGACATGAAGGACTGCTTTTTTAACATCCCCTTGTATCCTGGAGATGCCCCCAGGTTCGCCTTTTCCGTACCATCCATCAATCGGGCGGAACCTTATAAAAGGTATCAATGGACCACCTTGCCCCAGGGAATGAAAAATTCTCCAGTGCTCTGCCAAACCTTTGTAGCACAGGTTCTTTCGCCAGTCCGCCGACTTTTCCCTGAAGCCATCATCTTGCACTACATGGACGATGTCCTTGTCTGCGCGGAGACGACCACCTACCTCCGCGCAGCACTCAATAAGACAATAAAAGCCATCAAGGATGCGGGTTTCCAGATTGCGGAGGAGAAGATCCAGCTCTCCGCCCCATGGAAGTATTTGGGCATCACCATCACGAGAAGGACCGTCGCGCCCCAGTCTGTGACCATCAAAGACGACCCACGGACCCTGCGGGATCTGCAGCAGATCTGCGGCACCATCACGTGGATCCGACCTCTCCTGGGACTCACCACGGAGGAGCTGGCGCCCCTCTTCGAACTCCTGCGAGGAGACGGCGACCTGGCTTCTCCACGCGAGCTGACACCTGCCGCGAAGGGAGCCCTGGAGAGAGTCGCGGAGGCCATCAGATCCCGCCAGGCGCACCGTGTGGACCGGGTCCTTCCCATTACCCTTGCCATCTTGGGTAAGTGCCCAAACTTCCATGGGTTGCTGTTTCAGTGGGATGCGGGGCGTAAGGACCCACTCCTCATCATCGAGTGGCTGTTCCTTCCGCACCAGCCCCCAAAGACCATCTCCACACCCGCTGAATTGATGGCCAAACTCATCATTTAAAGGCAGGCAACGCCTCCGGACCCTCGCAGGGTGCGATCCGGCGTGCATTTATGTCCCTTTAAATCTGGAGCAATTGGAGTCTCTTCTGCAAACAAACGAAAATTTACAAATTTCCTTAGACAGCTACCCTGGCCAGATCTCAATACATTATCCTAAACATAAACTGTTTAAGGATACCTTCTATTTGGCCCCAAAATCCTACAAAAGCAAAACACCAATTAAAGATGCTCTCACAGTGTTCACTGATGGGTCGGGAAAATCCCACAAATCAGTGATCACTTGGAAGGACCCGGAGAGTCAGAAGTGGGAGTCTGACATCCAAATCGTTGAAGGTTCCCCCCAGATCGCAGAACTTGCTGCGGTCGTGAGAGCATTCAAAAAATTCCAACCGCCTTTCAATCTGGTCACTGATTCGGCATACGTAGCCGGGATAGCAGAGCGAGCAGAACATGCGATGCTCAAAGAAATTCAAAACAAGAAATTATTTAGGTTGCTCACGGAATTAATTTGGTTGATCTCCCACCGCGAGCAATCCTATCACATAATGCACGTCCGGGCGCACACAGACCTGCCAGGAGCCATCGCTGAGGGTAACCGGAGGGCAGACCATTTAGCAGCGGTTATCGCCACAACCTCTTCTGTACATTCAATCACTAACACCATCCCAGACATTTTTGCACAGGCAAGGCTCAGTCATGCTTTTTTCCACCAGAACGCTCCTGCCCTTGCCAGGCAATTCAAAATTTCCAAAGAGCAGGCCAAGGCCATCCTCGCCACTTGCCCCAGCTGTCAGTCCCTCGCCCTTCCACCCGTGGCGTCAGGGGTTAATCCCCGGGGACTGGGAGCTTTGGAGCTGTGGCAGATGGATGTGACACATTACAACGCTTTTGGCCGTCTCAAATACATCCATGTGTCAATAGATACTTTTTCAGGTGCAATCTTCGCCTCTCTCCACACTGGGGAGAAGACGAAGGACGCCAAAAAACATCTATTCATGGCGTTCGCGACACTCGGAGTCCCGAAGGCAATTAAGACCGACAACGGCCCGGGACTCACCTCAAAACAATTTGAACTGTTCTTGCAGCAATGGGGCATCAAACATACCACCGGCATCCCACATAATCCCACAGGGCAGGCCATAGTGGAGCGCTCCCACAAAGAACTCAAAAGATTGCTCGATCAACAACATGACGCGGCGTTGGCGATGACTCCGGTCGAGCGCCTTTGTAAAGCACTTTATGTGCTGAATTTCTTAAACTGCACCGATCGCGAGCCAGACCCGCCCGTCATCAGGCACTTTACGAACACCACGCGAGCACTTTTGAAGGAGCGCCCACCGGTCCTTGTCCGTGACCCGGAATCCCGAGCCATCACAGGGCCTTTTCCCCTAATAACCTGGGGGAGAGGGTATGCCTGTGTTTCCACAGGGCAGGGACCAAAGTGGATTCCGGGAAAATATGTGAAGCCATTCCTGGAAGATGCCCCAGCTGCAGAACCACCATCGCAACAGGACCCACAGGCTGCGTCTCCCACAACACCGGACGACGCAGTCGCGTGGAGAAGACGCAAGAAGAAGAGGACCGGGAGCCGTCCAAACTTGGTGTCCCGAGTCCTCATCACCAGACTGTACCACTCACCGGACTCGACATCTAAAGATACCCCATCCCCTCCAGTTACCTTTCCCTTACCCCCTTACCTTACCCGCTTTCCCTATACCCCTGTGCCCTAAATTGTTTCCTTTTTAACCCAAAAGGGGGAGCTGGGAGGGGAGGGAACCAAACCTTTTCTGTTATTTACGTTTTTTCTTGTGTTATTAGAATGAGGATGGCTGCCCATATGTCACCGATCCGGGAGAAATACCAGAAACCGCCCCACTGCACCCAGCTGGCCGTCGCCGTGGCCTTCATCATTCTGTGGCTACAAGCGGTGGACGGCTGGATCGTTCAGCAGCCGAAGGAAAATGTGTGGGTCACGCTCGCCAAGTCCTTGCAGCAGGATAATCTGTGTTTGGCCATGGGCAGTGTGGACAACCCCTTGTCCACATGCCTGGTGGGGGTTCCCCTTGTTGCCGATGATTGGCCAGTTTTCAACTCCGACCTACTCCGAACCACGGGTAAGAGACCCAACCCAGTCGACACTTGGGACGAGTGGACCAAAATTCTATCGAACAGTAAAGAGGAACCCCAAGAATTGGACTTGCTGGGGTCCTCTCACGCAGAATACTGCGTCAAATTTTATTATAGGAGGCCAAGTCAGAATTGGCATGGACTTGACTTGGCCAAGAATACGTATAGAAAAGACGTTACACCTTTGAGCAAAAAATATAATAGCCAAACCTGGTGCAATTACACCAGCCAGGTGGTTTCGGTCTCGTCCACACGTCCTAAGGTGTTGCCCAAGGGGATGTTCCTTATCTGTGGGGACAGAGTATGGTCAGGCATCCCATCTCGGCTCCAGGGAGGACCATGTAGCCTTGGCAAGCTTGCGACTCTAACTCCAAATAAAACCCAGATTTTAGAATGGAGGAAGGAAAAACAATTGGCCCGCAAGAAACGTTCGTACAACCAATTCGATTCAAATTGTGATTCGCAGTTGTATAATTGGGGCAAGACAAAGAGAATCGCTGCGTCCATATTCCTTCCATGGTACGCAGCAGCAAAAGCCCTTGGTGAGCTTTCTCACCTGGAGTGTTGGGTAAACAAGAATGCCAACGCTACGTCGGCCGCCCTCTCAGACCTCTTGGCGGACGAACAGACCACCAGGCATGCAACCCTACAAAATCGGGCTGCTATAGACTTTTTACTCTTAGCCCATGGCCACAGCTGCGAGGACTTTGACGGGTTGTGCTGCTTCAACCTGTCATCGAGAAGCAAATCCATTCAGGCCCACATCCAACAGATAAGAGAGCAAGTAAAGGATTTAAAGACTGAGAACCCATCGGCTGCTGACCCAGTAGACAAGACATTCTCGCAGTGGGGCATCCCCGGATGGGCAGCCCCCATCGTGAAAGGACTTATTTGGATTTTAGTTATTATTTTCCTTATTTTCGTTGCTTTAGCCATTTTTAAACAATATTTAATTAAGACTTTCGGTTCCGTTTATTTAGTTAATAAAGACGGGGGAGATGTGGGAGGGGGTGTGGCTGGTGACCTCCCTGCATTGCCATGGGAGGCCACAGATGTGTAGTTTTCCCGCCTCCCAAGTTGTCTGTTATCTGTTCTCCCTTCCCCCAGTTTATGTCAATCATTTTGTACTCCTTCCCTTTGTTCTGGAAAGTTCTAAGTTCTTTGTACCCCCATTGGTTCCTCCCCCGAAACCACTCCTTCCCTCCATCCCAGTTGGCCGTTGCCATGTCACTCTCCGTTGACTCCACCCTCATACCCTCACCCGGTTGGATGCTCTGTACCCGGACCCTCCTTCCCTGTTACTGTTATATAATGCATTACACTCACAGAGAAAAAAAAATGTTGAAATCACATGGGTTTTAAAGCATTAAGGAGAAACAATTTTGTCTTTCTTGCATCTTGAGGACTGTGTGGAATTTGAGGTGGTAGGGGAAAAGCGACACCAGGTGAATATACCTGATACCATTATCCTTATCCTGTGCCCTCTTCAGCAGCAGTTAAGTTTTGAGAAGGGAATACAGTAGTTTCATTAACTGGCCTTAAGGAACATACATATTGGACTAAAACTACATATATTACATACTTGTATACTACTGTGGATAAAACTGCATGTTTCTGCAGGAAGAAGAGTGGAAAGTTGAAGACCACCTACAAAAGAGATTATATACATGTAGGCTGCAACGTAGACATTGATCTCTCTGGACCAACCATTTATGGCTGGGCAGTGGTGGGCTATGAAGGCTGGCTTGCTGGCTACCAGATGGCTTATGATACAACTAAGTATAAGCTTTCACAAAGTAACTTTGCCTTGGGATATAAGGCAGGAGACTTTCAGCTGCACACTAGTGTGTAAGTATTACTTGAGCCTAGAAAAACAGCAGAGGAGCCACACTATAGGAATAGTTAGCAGTAAAGGCTTTAGGTCAAAGGTGGGTGAAGGGAAGGGGATACTGATTTGTTTCCAGTTAATTTATGTTCAGTGTTTTCATTTCCAGTACAACTAAAACAGGGGCAACTTCCCATCTCTTGGCTGTCTTGACACCTTGTTTCAGAGTAATTTTGGGGTTTGTATATCTAAAATGGTAATTTAAGGGTCCTTTGTGGGAGGGGGTGTGGCTGGTGACCTCCCTGCATTGCCATGGGAGGCCACAGATGTGTAGTTTTCCCGCCTCCCAAGTTGTCTGTTATCTGTTCTCCCTTCCCCCAGTTTATGTCAATCATTTTGTACTCCTTCCCTTTGTTCTGGAAAGTTCTAAGTTCTTTGTACCCCCATTGGTTCCTCCCCCGAAACCACTCCTTCCCTCCATCCCAGTTGGCCGTTGCCATGTCACTCTCCGTTGACTCCACCCTCATACCCTCACCCGGTTGGATGCTCTGTACCCGGACCCTCCTTCCCTGTTACTGTTATATACCCTGCTCCGCCCCTGGTTCGGGGCTCTCAGAGCTGGCTCGCCCTCTGAGTGGCTGCGTCCCTTCACCCTCCCTCGCCTTCCCTCACCTAAGCCCTCAGAATAAAGCCGCCTGAGAGACTCCCGCCTGGTGGAAGACTCTCTTTATTACCACCAAAGCGTGCCCGAAGTCCCCGACTCAGTCAGAGTGACCGGGCACGCTTTAACTGGCGCCCGAACACGCTGACCCCTGCACGGAGTCAAGCGGAGAGCGTCTCCTCAGCAGCTTCGACTCCGTGAGCCGGCTGCCCGAGGAATTCAAGCGCCGTTCGGACCCGGTTCCACGGACGACTGTGCTTCGTTTTCTGAAGACCCTTCGCCTCGTGGGCTGCGGACACCCGGAGGAGCAGGAACAGCAGCTTCGCGGAAGCTCCCTCGCACTCCGGACCTGCAGCGCTTCCACCCCCCATTGAGGTCATCTTCTTTTCGACGGGTGTCCCTTGTGGTGAGTTCTTCATGCCCCGTCTGGCACCTGACCCCGTCTCTTTTCTCTTCTGTTCTCCTTTGCCTCTTTGGGGAATTTTTAGCCGTTCTGACATAATGGGCAACCGTATGTCTCCGGCTCGGCGGGATTTCTATTCCCACGTTAAGTCATCCCTTGTTTTGGGAAATATTTCTTTTAACAAAAGGGATTTAAAAGCCTTAATTAACTTAATTTTTGACCACCTTCCTGACACTGCGCAGGAAGATTTCAACTCGGTTCAGTTTTGGGGAAAAGTTGGGCGTTTATTATACGATTTACAAGTTAAGGGGAATTTTAAAGTGGGACGTTTCTTTCCTTTATTTCATTCTATTTTTACGTTATTTAAACAAAAACGGGAGAGTTGGGCCCCCAGTTTTCCTAACCCTCATTCCGTCCCCCCCACTCCTAACCCTTTTTCCCCTAAGAGTGGGTCGGGCGGCAGACCCTGCCAAAGTCCGGCACAGGGTTGCCACCGTCTCCCTGCTGCTCCCCGTCCCATCCTGTCCTCTTTTCGATCTGGGACTGGCCACCACAGTTCGACCCTTTCCTCGCCCCAAGACCCTCAGACCCCTGTTCCCAGTTTAAAACCCTGCTGTTCTATTCCAAATCTGTGCCAGCATCTACCACAAAATGGCGCCGGCCGCATGGCTGAGCTGGCATCAGAAGCGCCACAAAATGGTGTCCCAGCTCCTCCCTACTCCCCTCGGGTTCCCGCCATTTCTCCTTTGACCCCTCCTCCGTCGAGTGCCGCCCCTGCGTCGGGTCCCGCCCCTTCTGATGCGTCGATGGTGTCATCGTCGGGACCCGCCCCTTCCATCCCCTTGACCGCGCCCCTGGGTGGGCCCCCGATGGGAGGGACCGGCCTACAGGAAGGCCACGCCCCTGTGGGTGGGAACTCCCTGCCGGAAGGCCCCGCCCCGGGAGGTGGGCCTAGTCCCGCCTCCCCCTCTCCAGCCACTTCCGGTTCCCACGCTACCGGAACCGGAAGTCGGCCTGGCCGGAAGCAGGCCATCTTGGCCTGTAGGGCTCCACGCCACCGGAGCCCAACGGTCAGGGAGAGGCTTAAGGCCCTCACCCGTCCTGCCTCATCCTCCGAAGAGGATGAGGACAGTGACAGCCCCCGGCCCATACCTAGGCCGGGAGGTGGGTGGGCTAAGATACGGGCAGCGGCCATCGAGGACGGGGACTTAGACCTGGCGCGTGACCTCGGGCCTTTCGCGGCACCGGTGGTAAGGGAGAGGGGAAAGCGACCCCGGTGGGAACAAGTACCATATGCTGAGGTGAAGGAGCTGAGGAAAGCGGCCAAAGATTATGGCCGCGAATCACCATTTTTTAAAAATGTTTTGGACCTCACCTTTTCGGGACGGACATTAGTTCAACATGACATCAAATACATTGCTAAGTCCCTGTTGTCCCCCACGGAACTCCTGCTTTGGGAGGTTCAGTGGAAAAAGCTGCTGAAACCTCTCATTATAAAGCACAATCTAGCAGCGACCCTGGGCACAGGCGACGAGGTAATGGAAGCCATTGCGGGAGATGGAGAATTCGGCCAGCCGGAGGACCAGATCCAGCTACCAATACCACTCCTCGACGACATCAGAGAGGCTGGCCGTGCCGCGCTGCTAAAAATCCCAGACGGCAGTACTCCCTCCCAAAGCTTTTCGACAATTCTCCAAGGACCTGACGAATCATTCATCAAATTTGTCGACCGCCTCAGAGAGGCCATCGATAAGCAGATAGAGCACCCTGCGGCAAGGGAAGAACTCCTCCGCAAGATGGCAGTGACCAACGCCTCGGCGGAGACAAAGAAGATCTTGAGGGCGTTACCGCAGGACCCCGAGCCCACCATCACCCAGATGGTGGAGGCGTGCGTCAAGGCGACATCCACCGAGGTAACGGTCGCCATGGCAGTGAGTAAAGGGGTGGGGGAGGCAATGTTGAACTTGAACACTGTGCGCTGCTTCGGGTGTGGCCAGATGGGCCACATACAAGCGAACTGTCCACACTGGCCCCCGGAGCAGTTTTACCACCCGTATATGCCTTCCCCAAGACCCCCACCCAGGAACTCTTTCCCGCCATACCAGCCGGCGGGAAACGGGCCGCGGAGCGCGAGGAGGGGCCGCGTGAGGACAACAAATGGCCCTTCTCAGCGCCCGAGCCTCCCTACTATCCGGGAGGACCAATGGCCCAGGGGACAGTTTCGGAGGATTGGCGGAGCACCGACGACGGACTTCGCCTCCTCCGAAGAACGGCCAACTTAGATCCCGGCCGCCGCCAGGTCCTCAAGAGCTCCATGACTGTCACCTTCCAGGATGAGGACCTGGTGAGAATCCCCGCGGGGTTCTTGGAGCCCCCTCACTGCCAAGGCGAAACGACCGTCCTCATCGTCGGCGACGCAAGGCACACACCCGACAGGATCTCCATCATCCCTGAAGTGGTGTGTGTCCCACCGGGGTCCGAAGTAACGGTCTCGGTCATCTGCCATGAGCCCCCCTACACCTTGGGCAGAGGACTCCCCTTCGCCTTGCTCTATCTGCTGGACTCAGACGACCTCTCTGGGCGAGACTCAGAACAGGACATTCATGTATTTCTTACTCAGAATGTGACCAAAGAGCGACCAGTAATCCGGACTGTGCTCTCTTTGCAGGGAAAGTCGGTGGCGATGAACCTGATGGCAGACACTGGGGCGGATGTCACCATCATTCCCAGGTCAAAGTGGCCCCGCGACTGGGAGTTGGTGCCCCCTTGTGGCACAATCTCCGGAGTGGGCGGAGCTGTCAATTCCATGCGCAGCCGACGCTTGGTAAGTGTGGAGGGTCCAGAGGGACAAATAGCCACAATTCGACCTTTCGTGGTTTCCTCAAACATCATGCTATTAGGCCGGGACGTATTGTCCCAGTGGGGTGCCCGCCTTGACATCCCTAGCCCTGCGTGGGATTTTTAGTGTGGGCCACTGCGGAGCGCACCTCCCCGCCGTTGAATTGGAAGACCGATGTTCCGGTGTGGGTGGATCAGTGGCCCCTCACGGAGGAGAAATTAAATGCGCTCAACGAACTTGTAGAGGAGCAGGTGCGCCTTGGGCATTTAATACCCTCCACCAGCCCTTGGAACACCCCTGTCTTTGTAATTAAAAAACCAGGCAAAGACAAGTGGCGCCTGCTCCAGGACCTTCGCAGGGTAAATGATGTCATTGAAGACATGGGCCCCCTCCAGCCTGGGCTTCCCTCACCCTCCATGCTTCCCCGGAATTGGCAGCTCGCAGTCATTGACATGAAGGACTGCTTTTTTAACATCCCCTTGTATCCTGGAGATGCCCCCAGGTTCGCCTTTTCCGTACCATCCATCAATCGGGCGGAACCTTATAAAAGGTATCAATGGACCACCTTGCCCCAGGGAATGAAAAATTCTCCAGTGCTCTGCCAAACCTTTGTAGCACAGGTTCTTTCGCCAGTCCGCCGACTTTTCCCTGAAGCCATCATCTTGCACTACATGGACGATGTCCTTGTCTGCGCGGAGACGACCACCTACCTCCGCGCAGCACTCAATAAGACAATAAAAGCCATCAAGGATGCGGGTTTCCAGATTGCGGAGGAGAAGATCCAGCTCTCCGCCCCATGGAAGTATTTGGGCATCACCATCACGAGAAGGACCGTCGCGCCCCAGTCTGTGACCATCAAAGACGACCCACGGACCCTGCGGGATCTGCAGCAGATCTGCGGCACCATCACGTGGATCCGACCTCTCCTGGGACTCACCACGGAGGAGCTGGCGCCCCTCTTCGAACTCCTGCGAGGAGACGGCGACCTGGCTTCTCCACGCGAGCTGACACCTGCCGCGAAGGGAGCCCTGGAGAGAGTCGCGGAGGCCATCAGATCCCGCCAGGCGCACCGTGTGGACCGGGTCCTTCCCATTACCCTTGCCATCTTGGGTAAGTGCCCAAACTTCCATGGGTTGCTGTTTCAGTGGGATGCGGGGCGTAAGGACCCACTCCTCATCATCGAGTGGCTGTTCCTTCCGCACCAGCCCCCAAAGACCATCTCCACACCCGCTGAATTGATGGCCAAACTCATCATTTAAAGGCAGGCAACGCCTCCGGACCCTCGCAGGGTGCGATCCGGCGTGCATTTATGTCCCTTTAAATCTGGAGCAATTGGAGTCTCTTCTGCAAACAAACGAAAATTTACAAATTTCCTTAGACAGCTACCCTGGCCAGATCTCAATACATTATCCTAAACATAAACTGTTTAAGGATACCTTCTATTTGGCCCCAAAATCCTACAAAAGCAAAACACCAATTAAAGATGCTCTCACAGTGTTCACTGATGGGTCGGGAAAATCCCACAAATCAGTGATCACTTGGAAGGACCCGGAGAGTCAGAAGTGGGAGTCTGACATCCAAATCGTTGAAGGTTCCCCCCAGATCGCAGAACTTGCTGCGGTCGTGAGAGCATTCAAAAAATTCCAACCGCCTTTCAATCTGGTCACTGATTCGGCATACGTAGCCGGGATAGCAGAGCGAGCAGAACATGCGATGCTCAAAGAAATTCAAAACAAGAAATTATTTAGGTTGCTCACGGAATTAATTTGGTTGATCTCCCACCGCGAGCAATCCTATCACATAATGCACGTCCGGGCGCACACAGACCTGCCAGGAGCCATCGCTGAGGGTAACCGGAGGGCAGACCATTTAGCAGCGGTTATCGCCACAACCTCTTCTGTACATTCAATCACTAACACCATCCCAGACATTTTTGCACAGGCAAGGCTCAGTCATGCTTTTTTCCACCAGAACGCTCCTGCCCTTGCCAGGCAATTCAAAATTTCCAAAGAGCAGGCCAAGGCCATCCTCGCCACTTGCCCCAGCTGTCAGTCCCTCGCCCTTCCACCCGTGGCGTCAGGGGTTAATCCCCGGGGACTGGGAGCTTTGGAGCTGTGGCAGATGGATGTGACACATTACAACGCTTTTGGCCGTCTCAAATACATCCATGTGTCAATAGATACTTTTTCAGGTGCAATCTTCGCCTCTCTCCACACTGGGGAGAAGACGAAGGACGCCAAAAAACATCTATTCATGGCGTTCGCGACACTCGGAGTCCCGAAGGCAATTAAGACCGACAACGGCCCGGGACTCACCTCAAAACAATTTGAACTGTTCTTGCAGCAATGGGGCATCAAACATACCACCGGCATCCCACATAATCCCACAGGGCAGGCCATAGTGGAGCGCTCCCACAAAGAACTCAAAAGATTGCTCGATCAACAACATGACGCGGCGTTGGCGATGACTCCGGTCGAGCGCCTTTGTAAAGCACTTTATGTGCTGAATTTCTTAAACTGCACCGATCGCGAGCCAGACCCGCCCGTCATCAGGCACTTTACGAACACCACGCGAGCACTTTTGAAGGAGCGCCCACCGGTCCTTGTCCGTGACCCGGAATCCCGAGCCATCACAGGGCCTTTTCCCCTAATAACCTGGGGGAGAGGGTATGCCTGTGTTTCCACAGGGCAGGGACCAAAGTGGATTCCGGGAAAATATGTGAAGCCATTCCTGGAAGATGCCCCAGCTGCAGAACCACCATCGCAACAGGACCCACAGGCTGCGTCTCCCACAACACCGGACGACGCAGTCGCGTGGAGAAGACGCAAGAAGAAGAGGACCGGGAGCCGTCCAAACTTGGTGTCCCGAGTCCTCATCACCAGACTGTACCACTCACCGGACTCGACATCTAAAGATACCCCATCCCCTCCAGTTACCTTTCCCTTACCCCCTTACCTTACCCGCTTTCCCTATACCCCTGTGCCCTAAATTGTTTCCTTTTTAACCCAAAAGGGGGAGCTGGGAGGGGAGGGAACCAAACCTTTTCTGTTATTTACGTTTTTTCTTGTGTTATTAGAATGAGGATGGCTGCCCATATGTCACCGATCCGGGAGAAATACCAGAAACCGCCCCACTGCACCCAGCTGGCCGTCGCCGTGGCCTTCATCATTCTGTGGCTACAAGCGGTGGACGGCTGGATCGTTCAGCAGCCGAAGGAAAATGTGTGGGTCACGCTCGCCAAGTCCTTGCAGCAGGATAATCTGTGTTTGGCCATGGGCAGTGTGGACAACCCCTTGTCCACATGCCTGGTGGGGGTTCCCCTTGTTGCCGATGATTGGCCAGTTTTCAACTCCGACCTACTCCGAACCACGGGTAAGAGACCCAACCCAGTCGACACTTGGGACGAGTGGACCAAAATTCTATCGAACAGTAAAGAGGAACCCCAAGAATTGGACTTGCTGGGGTCCTCTCACGCAGAATACTGCGTCAAATTTTATTATAGGAGGCCAAGTCAGAATTGGCATGGACTTGACTTGGCCAAGAATACGTATAGAAAAGACGTTACACCTTTGAGCAAAAAATATAATAGCCAAACCTGGTGCAATTACACCAGCCAGGTGGTTTCGGTCTCGTCCACACGTCCTAAGGTGTTGCCCAAGGGGATGTTCCTTATCTGTGGGGACAGAGTATGGTCAGGCATCCCATCTCGGCTCCAGGGAGGACCATGTAGCCTTGGCAAGCTTGCGACTCTAACTCCAAATAAAACCCAGATTTTAGAATGGAGGAAGGAAAAACAATTGGCCCGCAAGAAACGTTCGTACAACCAATTCGATTCAAATTGTGATTCGCAGTTGTATAATTGGGGCAAGACAAAGAGAATCGCTGCGTCCATATTCCTTCCATGGTACGCAGCAGCAAAAGCCCTTGGTGAGCTTTCTCACCTGGAGTGTTGGGTAAACAAGAATGCCAACGCTACGTCGGCCGCCCTCTCAGACCTCTTGGCGGACGAACAGACCACCAGGCATGCAACCCTACAAAATCGGGCTGCTATAGACTTTTTACTCTTAGCCCATGGCCACAGCTGCGAGGACTTTGACGGGTTGTGCTGCTTCAACCTGTCATCGAGAAGCAAATCCATTCAGGCCCACATCCAACAGATAAGAGAGCAAGTAAAGGATTTAAAGACTGAGAACCCATCGGCTGCTGACCCAGTAGACAAGACATTCTCGCAGTGGGGCATCCCCGGATGGGCAGCCCCCATCGTGAAAGGACTTATTTGGATTTTAGTTATTATTTTCCTTATTTTCGTTGCTTTAGCCATTTTTAAACAATATTTAATTAAGACTTTCGGTTCCGTTTATTTAGTTAATAAAGACGGGGGAGATGTGGGAGGGGGTGTGGCTGGTGACCTCCCTGCATTGCCATGGGAGGCCACAGATGTGTAGTTTTCCCGCCTCCCAAGTTGTCTGTTATCTGTTCTCCCTTCCCCCAGTTTATGTCAATCATTTTGTACTCCTTCCCTTTGTTCTGGAAAGTTCTAAGTTCTTTGTACCCCCATTGGTTCCTCCCCCGAAACCACTCCTTCCCTCCATCCCAGTTGGCCGTTGCCATGTCACTCTCCGTTGACTCCACCCTCATACCCTCACCCGGTTGGATGCTCTGTACCCGGACCCTCCTTCCCTGTTACTGTTATATAATGCATTACACTCACAGAGAAAAAAAAATGTTGAAATCACATGGGTTTTAAAGCATTAAGGAGAAACAATTTTGTCTTTCTTGCATCTTGAGGACTGTGTGGAATTTGAGGTGGTAGGGGAAAAGCGACACCAGGTGAATATACCTGATACCATTATCCTTATCCTGTGCCCTCTTCAGCAGCAGTTAAGTTTTGAGAAGGGAATACAGTAGTTTCATTAACTGGCCTTAAGGAACATACATATTGGACTAAAACTACATATATTACATACTTGTATACTACTGTGGATAAAACTGCATGTTTCTGCAGGAAGAAGAGTGGAAAGTTGAAGACCACCTACAAAAGAGATTATATACATGTAGGCTGCAACGTAGACATTGATCTCTCTGGACCAACCATTTATGGCTGGGCAGTGGTGGGCTATGAAGGCTGGCTTGCTGGCTACCAGATGGCTTATGATACAACTAAGTATAAGCTTTCACAAAGTAACTTTGCCTTGGGATATAAGGCAGGAGACTTTCAGCTGCACACTAGTGTGTAAGTATTACTTGAGCCTAGAAAAACAGCAGAGGAGCCACACTATAGGAATAGTTAGCAGTAAAGGCTTTAGGTCAAAGGTGGGTGAAGGGAAGGGGATACTGATTTGTTTCCAGTTAATTTATGTTCAGTGTTTTCATTTCCAGTACAACTAAAACAGGGGCAACTTCCCATCTCTTGGCTGTCTTGACACCTTGTTTCAGAGTAATTTTGGGGTTTGTATATCTAAAATGGTAATTTAAGGGTCCTTTGTGGGAGGGGGTGTGGCTGGTGACCTCCCTGCATTGCCATGGGAGGCCACAGATGTGTAGTTTTCCCGCCTCCCAAGTTGTCTGTTATCTGTTCTCCCTTCCCCCAGTTTATGTCAATCATTTTGTACTCCTTCCCTTTGTTCTGGAAAGTTCTAAGTTCTTTGTACCCCCATTGGTTCCTCCCCCGAAACCACTCCTTCCCTCCATCCCAGTTGGCCGTTGCCATGTCACTCTCCGTTGACTCCACCCTCATACCCTCACCCGGTTGGATGCTCTGTACCCGGACCCTCCTTCCCTGTTACTGTTATATACCCTGCTCCGCCCCTGGTTCGGGGCTCTCAGAGCTGGCTCGCCCTCTGAGTGGCTGCGTCCCTTCACCCTCCCTCGCCTTCCCTCACCTAAGCTCTCAGAATAAAGCCGCCTGAGAGACTCCCGCCTGGTGGAAGACTCTCTTTATTACCACCAAAGCGTGCCCGAAGTCCCCGACTCAGTCAGAGTGACCGGGCACGCTTTAACTGGCGCCCGAACACGCTGACCCCTGCACGGAGTCAAGCGGAGAGCGTCTCCTCAGCAGCTTCGACTCCGTGAGCCGGCTGCCCGAGGAATTCAAGCGCCGTTCGGACCCGGTTCCACGGACGACTGTGCTTCGTTTTCTGAAGACCCTTCGCCTCGTGGGCTGCGGACACCCGGAGGAGCAGGAACAGCAGCTTCGCGGAAGCTCCCTCGCACTCCGGACCTGCAGCGCTTCCACCCCCCATTGAGGTCATCTTCTTTTCGACGGGTGTCCCTTGTGGTGAGTTCTTCATGCCCCGTCTGGCACCTGACCCCGTCTCTTTTCTCTTCTGTTCTCCTTTGCCTCTTTGGGGAATTTTTAGCCGTTCTGACATAATGGGCAACCGTATGTCTCCGGCTCGGCGGGATTTCTATTCCCACGTTAAGTCATCCCTTGTTTTGGGAAATATTTCTTTTAACAAAAGGGATTTAAAAGCCTTAATTAACTTAATTTTTGACCACCTTCCTGACACTGCGCAGGAAGATTTCAACTCGGTTCAGTTTTGGGGAAAAGTTGGGCGTTTATTATACGATTTACAAGTTAAGGGGAATTTTAAAGTGGGACGTTTCTTTCCTTTATTTCATTCTATTTTTACGTTATTTAAACAAAAACGGGAGAGTTGGGCCCCCAGTTTTCCTAACCCTCATTCCGTCCCCCCCACTCCTAACCCTTTTTCCCCTAAGAGTGGGTCGGGCGGCAGACCCTGCCAAAGTCCGGCACAGGGTTGCCACCGTCTCCCTGCTGCTCCCCGTCCCATCCTGTCCTCTTTTCGATCTGGGACTGGCCACCACAGTTCGACCCTTTCCTCGCCCCAAGACCCTCAGACCCCTGTTCCCAGTTTAAAACCCTGCTGTTCTATTCCAAATCTGTGCCAGCATCTACCACAAAATGGCGCCGGCCGCATGGCTGAGCTGGCATCAGAAGCGCCACAAAATGGTGTCCCAGCTCCTCCCTACTCCCCTCGGGTTCCCGCCATTTCTCCTTTGACCCCTCCTCCGTCGAGTGCCGCCCCTGCGTCGGGTCCCGCCCCTTCTGATGCGTCGATGGTGTCATCGTCGGGACCCGCCCCTTCCATCCCCTTGACCGCGCCCCTGGGTGGGCCCCCGATGGGAGGGACCGGCCTACAGGAAGGCCACGCCCCTGTGGGTGGGAACTCCCTGCCGGAAGGCCCCGCCCCGGGAGGTGGGCCTAGTCCCGCCTCCCCCTCTCCAGCCACTTCCGGTTCCCACGCTACCGGAACCGGAAGTCGGCCTGGCCGGAAGCAGGCCATCTTGGCCTGTAGGGCTCCACGCCACCGGAGCCCAACGGTCAGGGAGAGGCTTAAGGCCCTCACCCGTCCTGCCTCATCCTCCGAAGAGGATGAGGACAGTGACAGCCCCCGGCCCATACCTAGGCCGGGAGGTGGGTGGGCTAAGATACGGGCAGCGGCCATCGAGGACGGGGACTTAGACCTGGCGCGTGACCTCGGGCCTTTCGCGGCACCGGTGGTAAGGGAGAGGGGAAAGCGACCCCGGTGGGAACAAGTACCATATGCTGAGGTGAAGGAGCTGAGGAAAGCGGCCAAAGATTATGGCCGCGAATCACCATTTTTTAAAAATGTTTTGGACCTCACCTTTTCGGGACGGACATTAGTTCAACATGACATCAAATACATTGCTAAGTCCCTGTTGTCCCCCACGGAACTCCTGCTTTGGGAGGTTCAGTGGAAAAAGCTGCTGAAACCTCTCATTATAAAGCACAATCTAGCAGCGACCCTGGGCACAGGCGACGAGGTAATGGAAGCCATTGCGGGAGATGGAGAATTCGGCCAGCCGGAGGACCAGATCCAGCTACCAATACCACTCCTCGACGACATCAGAGAGGCTGGCCGTGCCGCGCTGCTAAAAATCCCAGACGGCAGTACTCCCTCCCAAAGCTTTTCGACAATTCTCCAAGGACCTGACGAATCATTCATCAAATTTGTCGACCGCCTCAGAGAGGCCATCGATAAGCAGATAGAGCACCCTGCGGCAAGGGAAGAACTCCTCCGCAAGATGGCAGTGACCAACGCCTCGGCGGAGACAAAGAAGATCTTGAGGGCGTTACCGCAGGACCCCGAGCCCACCATCACCCAGATGGTGGAGGCGTGCGTCAAGGCGACATCCACCGAGGTAACGGTCGCCATGGCAGTGAGTAAAGGGGTGGGGGAGGCAATGTTGAACTTGAACACTGTGCGCTGCTTCGGGTGTGGCCAGATGGGCCACATACAAGCGAACTGTCCACACTGGCCCCCGGAGCAGTTTTACCACCCGTATATGCCTTCCCCAAGACCCCCACCCAGGAACTCTTTCCCGCCATACCAGCCGGCGGGAAACGGGCCGCGGAGCGCGAGGAGGGGCCGCGTGAGGACAACAAATGGCCCTTCTCAGCGCCCGAGCCTCCCTACTATCCGGGAGGACCAATGGCCCAGGGGACAGTTTCGGAGGATTGGCGGAGCACCGACGACGGACTTCGCCTCCTCCGAAGAACGGCCAACTTAGATCCCGGCCGCCGCCAGGTCCTCAAGAGCTCCATGACTGTCACCTTCCAGGATGAGGACCTGGTGAGAATCCCCGCGGGGTTCTTGGAGCCCCCTCACTGCCAAGGCGAAACGACCGTCCTCATCGTCGGCGACGCAAGGCACACACCCGACAGGATCTCCATCATCCCTGAAGTGGTGTGTGTCCCACCGGGGTCCGAAGTAACGGTCTCGGTCATCTGCCATGAGCCCCCCTACACCTTGGGCAGAGGACTCCCCTTCGCCTTGCTCTATCTGCTGGACTCAGACGACCTCTCTGGGCGAGACTCAGAACAGGACATTCATGTATTTCTTACTCAGAATGTGACCAAAGAGCGACCAGTAATCCGGACTGTGCTCTCTTTGCAGGGAAAGTCGGTGGCGATGAACCTGATGGCAGACACTGGGGCGGATGTCACCATCATTCCCAGGTCAAAGTGGCCCCGCGACTGGGAGTTGGTGCCCCCTTGTGGCACAATCTCCGGAGTGGGCGGAGCTGTCAATTCCATGCGCAGCCGACGCTTGGTAAGTGTGGAGGGTCCAGAGGGACAAATAGCCACAATTCGACCTTTCGTGGTTTCCTCAAACATCATGCTATTAGGCCGGGACGTATTGTCCCAGTGGGGTGCCCGCCTTGACATCCCTAGCCCTGCGTGGGATTTTTAGTGTGGGCCACTGCGGAGCGCACCTCCCCGCCGTTGAATTGGAAGACCGATGTTCCGGTGTGGGTGGATCAGTGGCCCCTCACGGAGGAGAAATTAAATGCGCTCAACGAACTTGTAGAGGAGCAGGTGCGCCTTGGGCATTTAATACCCTCCACCAGCCCTTGGAACACCCCTGTCTTTGTAATTAAAAAACCAGGCAAAGACAAGTGGCGCCTGCTCCAGGACCTTCGCAGGGTAAATGATGTCATTGAAGACATGGGCCCCCTCCAGCCTGGGCTTCCCTCACCCTCCATGCTTCCCCGGAATTGGCAGCTCGCAGTCATTGACATGAAGGACTGCTTTTTTAACATCCCCTTGTATCCTGGAGATGCCCCCAGGTTCGCCTTTTCCGTACCATCCATCAATCGGGCGGAACCTTATAAAAGGTATCAATGGACCACCTTGCCCCAGGGAATGAAAAATTCTCCAGTGCTCTGCCAAACCTTTGTAGCACAGGTTCTTTCGCCAGTCCGCCGACTTTTCCCTGAAGCCATCATCTTGCACTACATGGACGATGTCCTTGTCTGCGCGGAGACGACCACCTACCTCCGCGCAGCACTCAATAAGACAATAAAAGCCATCAAGGATGCGGGTTTCCAGATTGCGGAGGAGAAGATCCAGCTCTCCGCCCCATGGAAGTATTTGGGCATCACCATCACGAGAAGGACCGTCGCGCCCCAGTCTGTGACCATCAAAGACGACCCACGGACCCTGCGGGATCTGCAGCAGATCTGCGGCACCATCACGTGGATCCGACCTCTCCTGGGACTCACCACGGAGGAGCTGGCGCCCCTCTTCGAACTCCTGCGAGGAGACGGCGACCTGGCTTCTCCACGCGAGCTGACACCTGCCGCGAAGGGAGCCCTGGAGAGAGTCGCGGAGGCCATCAGATCCCGCCAGGCGCACCGTGTGGACCGGGTCCTTCCCATTACCCTTGCCATCTTGGGTAAGTGCCCAAACTTCCATGGGTTGCTGTTTCAGTGGGATGCGGGGCGTAAGGACCCACTCCTCATCATCGAGTGGCTGTTCCTTCCGCACCAGCCCCCAAAGACCATCTCCACACCCGCTGAATTGATGGCCAAACTCATCATTTAAAGGCAGGCAACGCCTCCGGACCCTCGCAGGGTGCGATCCGGCGTGCATTTATGTCCCTTTAAATCTGGAGCAATTGGAGTCTCTTCTGCAAACAAACGAAAATTTACAAATTTCCTTAGACAGCTACCCTGGCCAGATCTCAATACATTATCCTAAACATAAACTGTTTAAGGATACCTTCTATTTGGCCCCAAAATCCTACAAAAGCAAAACACCAATTAAAGATGCTCTCACAGTGTTCACTGATGGGTCGGGAAAATCCCACAAATCAGTGATCACTTGGAAGGACCCGGAGAGTCAGAAGTGGGAGTCTGACATCCAAATCGTTGAAGGTTCCCCCCAGATCGCAGAACTTGCTGCGGTCGTGAGAGCATTCAAAAAATTCCAACCGCCTTTCAATCTGGTCACTGATTCGGCATACGTAGCCGGGATAGCAGAGCGAGCAGAACATGCGATGCTCAAAGAAATTCAAAACAAGAAATTATTTAGGTTGCTCACGGAATTAATTTGGTTGATCTCCCACCGCGAGCAATCCTATCATATAATGCACGTCCGGGCGCACACAGACCTGCCAGGAGCCATCGCTGAGGGTAACCGGAGGGCAGACCATTTAGCAGCGGTTATCGCCACAACCTCTTCTGTACATTCAATCACTAACACCATCCCAGACATTTTTGCACAGGCAAGGCTCAGTCATGCTTTTTTCCACCAGAACGCTCCTGCCCTTGCCAGGCAATTCAAAATTTCCAAAGAGCAGGCCAAGGCCATCCTCGCCACTTGCCCCAGCTGTCAGTCCCTCGCCCTTCCACCCGTGGCGTCAGGGGTTAATCCCCGGGGACTGGGAGCTTTGGAGCTGTGGCAGATGGATGTGACACATTACAACGCTTTTGGCCGTCTCAAATACATCCATGTGTCAATAGATACTTTTTCAGGTGCAATCTTCGCCTCTCTCCACACTGGGGAGAAGACGAAGGACGCCAAAAAACATCTATTCATGGCGTTCGCGACACTCGGAGTCCCGAAGGCAATTAAGACCGACAACGGCCCGGGACTCACCTCAAAACAATTTGAACTGTTCTTGCAGCAATGGGGCATCAAACATACCACCGGCATCCCACATAATCCCACAGGGCAGGCCATAGTGGAGCGCTCCCACAAAGAACTCAAAAGATTGCTCGATCAACAACATGACGCGGCGTTGGCGATGACTCCGGTCGAGCGCCTTTGTAAAGCACTTTATGTGCTGAATTTCTTAAACTGCACCGATCGCGAGCCAGACCCGCCCGTCATCAGGCACTTTACGAACACCACGCGAGCACTTTTGAAGGAGCGCCCACCGGTCCTTGTCCGTGACCCGGAATCCCGAGCCATCACAGGGCCTTTTCCCCTAATAACCTGGGGGAGAGGGTATGCCTGTGTTTCCACAGGGCAGGGACCAAAGTGGATTCCGGGAAAATATGTGAAGCCATTCCTGGAAGATGCCCCAGCTGCAGAACCACCATCGCAACAGGACCCACAGGCTGCGTCTCCCACAACACCGGACGACGCAGTCGCGTGGAGAAGACGCAAGAAGAAGAGGACCGGGAGCCGTCCAAACTTGGTGTCCCGAGTCCTCATCACCAGACTGTACCACTCACCGGACTCGACATCTAAAGATACCCCATCCCCTCCAGTTACCTTTCCCTTACCCCCTTACCTTACCCGCTTTCCCTATACCCCTGTGCCCTAAATTGTTTCCTTTTTAACCCAAAAGGGGGAGCTGGGAGGGGAGGGAACCAAACCTTTTCTGTTATTTACGTTTTTTCTTGTGTTATTAGAATGAGGATGGCTGCCCATATGTCACCGATCCGGGAGAAATACCAGAAACCGCCCCACTGCACCCAGCTGGCCGTCGCCGTGGCCTTCATCATTCTGTGGCTACAAGCGGTGGACGGCTGGATCGTTCAGCAGCCGAAGGAAAATGTGTGGGTCACGCTCGCCAAGTCCTTGCAGCAGGATAATCTGTGTTTGGCCATGGGCAGTGTGGACAACCCCTTGTCCACATGCCTGGTGGGGGTTCCCCTTGTTGCCGATGATTGGCCAGTTTTCAACTCCGACCTACTCCGAACCACGGGTAAGAGACCCAACCCAGTCGACACTTGGGACGAGTGGACCAAAATTCTATCGAACAGTAAAGAGGAACCCCAAGAATTGGACTTGCTGGGGTCCTCTCACGCAGAATACTGCGTCAAATTTTATTATAGGAGGCCAAGTCAGAATTGGCATGGACTTGACTTGGCCAAGAATACGTATAGAAAAGACGTTACACCTTTGAGCAAAAAATATAATAGCCAAACCTGGTGCAATTACACCAGCCAGGTGGTTTCGGTCTCGTCCACACGTCCTAAGGTGTTGCCCAAGGGGATGTTCCTTATCTGTGGGGACAGAGTATGGTCAGGCATCCCATCTCGGCTCCAGGGAGGACCATGTAGCCTTGGCAAGCTTGCGACTCTAACTCCAAATAAAACCCAGATTTTAGAATGGAGGAAGGAAAAACAATTGGCCCGCAAGAAACGTTCGTACAACCAATTCGATTCAAATTGTGATTCGCAGTTGTATAATTGGGGCAAGACAAAGAGAATCGCTGCGTCCATATTCCTTCCATGGTACGCAGCAGCAAAAGCCCTTGGTGAGCTTTCTCACCTGGAGTGTTGGGTAAACAAGAATGCCAACGCTACGTCGGCCGCCCTCTCAGACCTCTTGGCGGACGAACAGACCACCAGGCATGCAACCCTACAAAATCGGGCTGCTATAGACTTTTTACTCTTAGCCCATGGCCACAGCTGCGAGGACTTTGACGGGTTGTGCTGCTTCAACCTGTCATCGAGAAGCAAATCCATTCAGGCCCACATCCAACAGATAAGAGAGCAAGTAAAGGATTTAAAGACTGAGAACCCATCGGCTGCTGACCCAGTAGACAAGACATTCTCGCAGTGGGGCATCCCCGGATGGGCAGCCCCCATCGTGAAAGGACTTATTTGGATTTTAGTTATTATTTTCCTTATTTTCGTTGCTTTAGCCATTTTTAAACAATATTTAATTAAGACTTTCGGTTCCGTTTATTTAGTTAATAAAGACGGGGGAGATGTGGGAGGGGGTGTGGCTGGTGACCTCCCTGCATTGCCATGGGAGGCCACAGATGTGTAGTTTTCCCGCCTCCCAAGTTGTCTGTTATCTGTTCTCCCTTCCCCCAGTTTATGTCAATCATTTTGTACTCCTTCCCTTTGTTCTGGAAAGTTCTAAGTTCTTTGTACCCCCATTGGTTCCTCCCCCGAAACCACTCCTTCCCTCCATCCCAGTTGGCCGTTGCCATGTCACTCTCCGTTGACTCCACCCTCATACCCTCACCCGGTTGGATGCTCTGTACCCGGACCCTCCTTCCCTGTTACTGTTATATAATGCATTACACTCACAGAGAAAAAAAAATGTTGAAATCACATGGGTTTTAAAGCATTAAGGAGAAACAATTTTGTCTTTCTTGCATCTTGAGGACTGTGTGGAATTTGAGGTGGTAGGGGAAAAGCGACACCAGGTGAATATACCTGATACCATTATCCTTATCCTGTGCCCTCTTCAGCAGCAGTTAAGTTTTGAGAAGGGAATACAGTAGTTTCATTAACTGGCCTTAAGGAACATACATATTGGACTAAAACTACATATATTACATACTTGTATACTACTGTGGATAAAACTGCATGTTTCTGCAGGAAGAAGAGTGGAAAGTTGAAGACCACCTACAAAAGAGATTATATACATGTAGGCTGCAACGTAGACATTGATCTCTCTGGACCAACCATTTATGGCTGGGCAGTGGTGGGCTATGAAGGCTGGCTTGCTGGCTACCAGATGGCTTATGATACAACTAAGTATAAGCTTTCACAAAGTAACTTTGCCTTGGGATATAAGGCAGGAGACTTTCAGCTGCACACTAGTGTGTAAGTATTACTTGAGCCTAGAAAAACAGCAGAGGAGCCACACTATAGGAATAGTTAGCAGTAAAGGCTTTAGGTCAAAGGTGGGTGAAGGGAAGGGGATACTGATTTGTTTCCAGTTAATTTATGTTCAGTGTTTTCATTTCCAGTACAACTAAAACAGGGGCAACTTCCCATCTCTTGGCTGTCTTGACACCTTGTTTCAGAGTAATTTTGGGGTTTGTATATCTAAAATGGTAATTTAAGGGTCCTTTGTGGGAGGGGGTGTGGCTGGTGACCTCCCTGCATTGCCATGGGAGGCCACAGATGTGTAGTTTTCCCGCCTCCCAAGTTGTCTGTTATCTGTTCTCCCTTCCCCCAGTTTATGTCAATCATTTTGTACTCCTTCCCTTTGTTCTGGAAAGTTCTAAGTTCTTTGTACCCCCATTGGTTCCTCCCCCGAAACCACTCCTTCCCTCCATCCCAGTTGGCCGTTGCCATGTCACTCTCCGTTGACTCCACCCTCATACCCTCACCCGGTTGGATGCTCTGTACCCGGACCCTCCTTCCCTGTTACTGTTATATACCCTGCTCCGCCCCTGGTTCGGGGCTCTCAGAGCTGGCTCGCCCTCTGAGTGGCTGCGTCCCTTCACCCTCCCTCGCCTTCCCTCACCTAAGCTCTCAGAATAAAGCCGCCTGAGAGACTCCCGCCTGGTGGAAGACTCTCTTTATTACCACCAAAGCGTGCCCGAAGTCCCCGACTCAGTCGGAGTTACCGGGCCACGCTTTAGTCCTTTATGGTAATTCATAATTAAAAACTGAGAGCTTTAATTTCTGTAATGGCATGAGACAAAAAAAGCCTTCAGATAAACTATTGTACCTTCCCACCCTCTCCATCAGACAGAAAGTTTCTCCCTCAGAAATGGCCAAGATGAAGGAGAAAGGCAGCTGTAGCATTGTTTGTTTCCAGCTGTCATCCCTGCATAGCTCTAGTCTTGGCATTCAGATGGCCTGAGATGCTTTGAAGATGGTGTATTTAAACAATTGTAATGCAACAACATGGTTTTCAGTCTTCTCATTCCCGTAACTCCTTTATGTGTTACTCCACAGTGGCAGTAACCACTGCCACTTATCTGGGTGGGTTGGTTTTTTTGGTCAGAACCTCAAACTACGTCTCTGGCCGTTGCAAAGTCCTGTTCCATTCTGCAAAGCAAAACATGTTTTGTGTAAAATATGAGCACCAGTCTGCCAGCTCCAGCTAGGAAGTAGTGAGTCTGGGCTCAGGGAAGTATTGGATCTCTTGGTTCAGTTTAGGAGATAATGATCAAATGACTGTGGAAAAGGTTAATCTAAAGAGTTACTAAACAAGGCAAGGCTTGACACACTTGCATCTGTTACAAACAGGAATGATGGCACTGAGTTTGGTGGGTCTATTTATCAGAAGGTTACTAATAATGTTGAGACATCAGTCAATCTCGCATGGACGGCTGGCAGTAACAACACACGTTTTGGTATTGCTGGAAAGTACCAAATGGATGACAAGTCTTCTGTTGTGGTAAGAATTTTGTTACAAAAATGCTCCCCTAAATACTGAAAATTCATGTTACAAAGCAGTTGCTTTAACTAGTTACTGAGCAAGTATGGTAGATTGCAAACTGGCTTCTGTTGTGGTTCAAATTTAAATTGGGACCTCACACATCACACTTGTGAAATTATGGGGGGAAAAGAAGTCCTAAATATAACTTTGTCCATAGTGAAATAGTCTGACTATTGTGCTTGGAATAGTGTGCTAGTGTGCTGCAAAATGTATTTTAAAAGGTAGTGAAAGGACGCAGTGTCCTTTTAATTCTGAAATCCATAATGTAAAACCCTATTAAGGTTACAATGGTGGAAGTTCAGCTGAGCTTATAGCTCTCTCCGAACAGTAAGTTAACCCTTGAAAGTCAGCTGACATATGAGTGTTGTAATACTAAAAACTGAAGTAACAAGCATTTATGTTTCAAAGCAACAATTAGTTCCAGGACCATTGAACCAAAATTAAAGATGAGAAATGTAGTAATTCAGAAAGGGGATTGCATATTCATGTATTTCCTGCTCATTAGAAGAAAAAAGAAAATCACTCCTGAGTGATGTGAAAAGGCTCTGAGGGACTGTAGTAAGTAGCTCTTTAAAGGATATAAAGACATAATAGAGGAGGTAGTGAAGAACAGCATGGCATTCTGTGTAGGCAGAATTGGTGTAGGAATTCTGAGAAAAGGAAAAGATTGGTACATGCTTCTAATAGAGGTTCATCTACAAGCAGCTGAAGAGCGTTAATGCCTAAGTCCCCTTGTCAGGGCACTGGGACACTTCTGTGAGAATACTTAAGTATTCAGTTTATAAATACCATGATTTTTTTTTTTCTTGTAGGCTAAAGTGAACAATGCCAGCCTTATTGGAATTGGTTACACTCATGTCCTCCGACCTGGTACGTAATTCTCACTGCAAATGGGCAAACAGCATTAAGTACTACACTATGGTTTAATTCTCTGTCATCTTAAGAACAGAATAGATGAACAAAGGAGCTAGAAGTCTTTACACAGACTCAGAAGTAAAGGATGTCTATGTACACAAGTTCCTGTGGCAACTAAGCCACGTTAGTGAGGTCAAGTAGCTGAGGCAGAGAGCACTGTACAGGGACCTCAGTGTATGATGGTTCTCTTTACTTGCTTTTGTAGGTGTAAAGCTGACACTCTCAGGCTTGGTTGACGCCAAGAATTTCAGTGCTGGAGGTCACAAACTCGGGCTGGGATTTGAGCTGGAAGTTTAGCAGAGCTTTAAGTAAAAGAACTGGTGGTGCTCTGGAAGATGAAGGAAAAGTGTACCCCATGCATTTCAGCCTTAATATTACTCTGAAATTTGAAGAAGTGTGAACTTTCTACTCTTCCCAAGAATGACTTTAACCCAATGCTGAAGTCCAGAGTGTGCCAGCACAACAAAGGAAGACACATGAAGGCATGCATAGAAGTTGTGATGTTTGTGCCACATTTCAGTTTCCTGTATTTTAAATCTGTTTGAAAAAAAACAGAAGAAAATCCAACCTCTCCCCACTATTGTATTGCATTTTGCATGTCCTATACTTCACGGCCTTTTGTAAAAGGAGTCTCTGTGCTGTAGTGGAAATTTGGGGTTACATCAGAATGAAATAAATTGGTCACGGTCAGAACACAAGGTTGGCGTGTGTTGACTCTTACCAGGTTTCCATCCAGCTGGGCTTTTTGGTCTTTTTTTTTTTTCTTTGCATGCAACTGTAAGTACAGTTAATAGATAATCTGCAAATGCTTTGTTACAATATACCTGTACACTGAAGATTTCCTTCTCCTGTGGTTTCTAGGATAACATTTTTACACCTCTCACGTTTTAGAGACCTGCACAGTGAAAGCAGCTTTTTCCATTACAGTGTTATTGAGCGCATCAAAAAGAGCAAACCAAAAGTTTACATGTTTTAGATAATTTCGTTCCCATACAGGAAACAAGTATTAGGTAAGTACAACCATTACACGTAAAGAAAAAAAGTGCAAATCAGCAAAGTTAAGAAATTAAGTTCACAGTTCATTAGGAAGGTGAAATCTACCAGTGACTGGGTGTATGTCCATTGTTCATTAGAAAGCCTAAAATGCAGCAAAACAGCCACAGGTGATTGATCAGGACAGAGTATCTGCTGTCTTAAGGCACAATTAAGAACATTTTCCAAGCAGTTAAGAGCAGGCATTCCCTACTGTATCTTTGTGAAAAAGTGTCTGACAAGTGGATACTAAAAACTAGGCTGTATGTATCACATAAGCAGTTGGTGACAGTAGAAGAAGGCAGTTGATACTCCCTTCTCAGAGGCAGCAGCTTTTCACAGTTGGCTTCCCAAAGTAGCATGGCTTCAGAGGCAACCAAAGTGATTTTACATCTCGGTTTGTCCTGGACTGTTTGTTTCTTCTACCTGAAACTGCAGCCAGCTCCAGTCTAGAGCCTAAAGAACAAATGAAGTTCAACGCTAGCTTACAGTCAAGCTTTCTCTAGGATAAAAGTAAAGCATTTTAATGAGTCTAAAAAAATTCACTGTGAACAAGTTGGTCAATATAATTTCATGATAAGCCACATGACTGCCATCAAGGAAACACTTAACCTACTTTACTTGCACTCTAGTATTTTACAATCTTTTTAATATTCTGCATTATTAAATTAAGCATCCCTGCCCACCACTGTACTGCCACCCAATTATCTTAAATTTGTGTGCAGTTTTGCAGTATTTTCATACAATGGCTAAGTGCTTTCCCCATCCTTTACTGTTCAGCACAAGTTCCCAGCACGTGGCTCCCAGTGTAGGCAAGCAGAATATGTCAGTCAACAGATTATGAGGGAACAGGTGTTTCCTATCTCTGCAACTCCTACTTGCCTCTTGTCCAACAGTAAATAAAAGATTTCAATTAGCTATATTAGTGGTAGCAAAGTTGGAGAAGCAGAACTTTGAAGACATGTACTTCCCCAGTCCATTTATAGAAATGAATACATTACCAAGAAACTCTGTTCTTGATCCTTCATTGTGTCATGCATCACATTTTCTAGTTGGCTACAAAGTTTCCGAGATTCCATCAGTAGATCCTCACTGAAAAGGGCAATTATTACACTATTAATTTCTATGGACAGTTTAAAGATATGTTGCCTCTATCATCAAGAAATATTTCTGGCAGATATGCTGCAGAACACTGAAGTCAGTCAGGTCACAGGCCTGTAATTCATACTGCAACTTGAAAAGGGTAGCAGCCTCCGAGTTACTACACAGGAGAAAGGAAATGTATTCCAGGATGGGATTGGCTTCTCATTATGTGGAACCACTGTTGCTAGGGAAAAAGCTGAGAAGCCTATAAACTTAAGGATGGAGCAACATGCAAATAAACAAACCAAGGTCTCTCATTCCAAGTGGTGACCCAGTTCATTTAAGCAAGCCAGAACTACACATGCTTGGTTACAGCAGTCTCCTCAGTGACACAGCTCAGCTACTATGACGTTACATGACAATGCTGCAATAGTTCTTGCTGGCAGTGTACTTCCAAGTGAGCCCAACCATCTCAGATTAAAGGAAGAAAACAAAAAACCTGCTATTACTGAGGCAGGGGGAAGTGGAGCTATACATGATTCCCCGTTTTTTGTAAGGAAGATTTGCAAGCCCCAGGAAGTCTTAACTACTAAATAAACCAAAACTGCTGACAATGCACGCTGAACATGAAGTGTAAAAATATGAGAAACCCTGTGTGCCATTATTTCATAAAGCAGGAAGCCCAGCTTTGTAGTGCTGGCATTAGCAGCTGAAGAACTCCAGACTTTGCCTCACCTTTTTCTTACAGAGTCTGATAAATTGTATGTTCCAGAAGGGACTTGCAGCAGCAGCTGACCCGAGCTACCGAGACGTGATGTGTTCATGCTCTCTGGACTGCCAGTAACAGGACCACGTACTTTACTCTGAAGAAAACACAGAATATTCAGAGTGCAATACCTTCCCGACTCTTTCCAATGACTGTTAGAATCCTAACCATTGGCCCGAGCCCTGCTCAGCTCCGTCTCTAGGAAAACACAAGTCCTCTGGGATTCTGCAGCACAGCCCAATGAATCTGCTTCTTGCCCATAACAGCTGCCAGTGCTGAGCTCTCAGATAAGACCTGGTGGGGCTGAGAGCAGAGCCCAGTGGATTCTGTGTCTACCATCACCTGTTGGGACAAAAAGGGCATTGATCTGCACCTCGGTGTGTCTGATCTCAAAGCCCATCCTGTTGTGTCCTGAATGGGGGCAACAGTTTGTACAGGCTCAGGCTGCCTGTGGCTTCTTCCCATTGCTTGTCAGTGCTCATGCTTGGCCTTTGCCAGCCTTCTTGTGGTAGCTACCCTGTCCCTGAGGGCTGGTGGGACTGCAGAGGCTGGAGCCTTCCTTAGCCCCGAGAGGGGTGTCTGTGAGCTCAGCCTGCTCATAAAGGGTGAGGGTCCCGATGCTGAAAGCCCCATCGGGGTTGGTTATAGCATGAGCTGCTCTGGTTTACAATTGGAAAGGCATTGTTTTGGCAATCTTTTGGCTGAAAGCTGGAGAAGTTGTGCTCCACTCCTGGGAATGCATCTCCCTGTGCTTTGTTTCCTGTCAAGAGAACTCTTCCATGGACTCTACAAAATCAGTCTCTGTGCCAGCCATCTGCACTGCAGGGCTGCCTGTCTTGTTGCTGTTGTTGTTGCTGTTGTTGCTAACCAGCTGACCGTCCCCAGACACTGGGGCTGCCTTTTGTATCTCCTGGAAGCTGGGATCTCTGCTTTGAAGTGAGCATCTTGCATTTTGTTTCCCTCAGGGAAAATGGTGAACACGGAAGATCCCAAGATGAAATACACTGAAATGGAATATATTGGCAAGGGGTGAGTTCAGCCACACGTGCATCTACACAACCACGGGCCAGGTGTTTTTCTGGTATATCACTGGTATATCACGTGTTCCACTGGAATATCTATCCAATGTGAAGTCAGGTCAGCTGCAAACATGTTCAGACACTGGAGATCGATTGTCCCATCTCTTCAGTGCTGCTCAGAACTTGTGAGTGTGCTCAGAAGGCATTGTCAGAGACATCTCCATGCTGCTGAGGTCTTGCCTACATCAAGGAACAGGACCTGGAAAATTTCCTTGTCTCTCAAGTGTGGGAAAGCTCTGTGTTAATTTCTTCAGTATTTTTGTATGTCTCAAAATCACACTGACACACCAATGAACAAAGAAGAATCTTGCTTGCCTGAAAGGACAACCTAGCCCCTATCAAAGCTATGAGATAACAGTTCCCAGAAACATTTCTTTCCCATGATTTGTGGAAGGAAATACTCCATGGTCAGGATAGGAACCACAGAGTTTAGAAACTGAAACCCAAGATGAAAGAATCAATTCCTTTAGGAGCTGAGGCAGTAAATCCCAACGCTTCTGCAACCGGCCCAGGCACTGCCCATGCACTTGAGAGGAAAATACATCATCTGCCTTCTGGCAGAGTCCCCCTGCATCCTGCAGGTTTTAGTCATTTACAGCAGAGATCTCCTGTGTTGGGCAGCTTTCACTCTTAAGAAATAAACAGCTTCTCCCTTCTCTGCTTCTGTTTTGTTTCTAGGACTTTTGGACATGTGGTTAAAGCACTCAACAAAGCCACGGGAGGAGAGGTAAATGCCAACATCCCCTGCAGACTTTGCTGCACTCAAAGGCTTTCCCATCTGGTGTGAGCAGCTGTGGCCAGAGCTTTGGGTAGAGCTGTGCTGAAGAGGCAAAAGAAACACAGACTGGTACCAGCCTGCAAAATACATTGGGGACAGTCTTTGTCCTTCTCAGCTGCCAGAAGGAAGGCACGCAGGGCAGCAGTTCATTTCAGAGAAGGATGTGCTCACTCGCTCTCAATTGCTAAAGCAAAGGTGGTGCCTTAGAGCATCTCACTGCTCTTTGGGGCGACAGCTTCAGAGTCCTGAATTCTCACTTCTGGTTGCCAGCAAATGCATCTGAGAGTTACCGGTAGCTCCTCAGACACCTGCAGTGCTGCACTTGGGAACTGCACATAGGGAGAGATCTGCAAGGCGTCCCTAGAAGCCCTAAGCCCTGCCCATAGCCCTGGATTAGCCACAGAGTATTAAGGCATGGATTACTTCTTCTGAATCCCATACAAAGCAGCAGGGAGTGGGCTCAGAGGTTTGTGGGTGATAGTTGAGATACCACTGTTACCAAGTGGACACGGCAAAACCTCAGTGGCCACGTGTCCTGTAACTGGCCCCCAAGGGAGCAGAGAAATGGGCTGTTGCAATGTCAGTTCCTAATTACTGCAATGCCTAATCACAAGGTATTTTTGCACACCTTGGCTGTGTCATTGCAAAATCACTCGCTCCATGTGCCTTGTGATCTCGTGCCACCAACTTCTCAAGTTACTGATTTTCAGTGTCATTTTAGGTGGCCATAAAGAAAATAAGACTTAACGGATGGCAGAGAAAGCAACTAGCTGTTAATGAAATCGAAATCATGAAGAAGCATAGGAGTCCCAGTGTTGTGAATTACTTAGATAGGTGAGTAGCCATGGTCTTATCCCATGAATATGCACGTACATACCACACACATGAGAGGTTAAAAATCCACTTTGGTCACTTCTAGAAAGTAGAGCTGTTAATTATTATGTATTAATATTTCTCTGCTCATCTCCAATGGATGAGAAGAGAGTGCATCTTGCCTGCATGAGTATTCCCTGGAACATGTAGTTTGAAAATTATTCCAAAATTATTCAAAACCTGGATCAGCTGTATCTTACAAAGTTAATACCTTCTAAATTCACTGCCTCCACATTCATTGGGATTGATTTTTTAAAGTTTCTTCAATGCTGAATGATGAACCATCCTAAAGTGGATTTCCCTTGGATTGTTGCCCCTCTTTTCCATTGCTATGCATGCCAGGAAGACTAGGTGCTTATTTCCAGAAACAGCATTTGTGACAGGATTTTATCTGGGCTCTTACTAAACTTCACTTTTCACTTGCTGGCCATCTAAGACATCTCCTTTTTCACAGCTGTGCCTTTCTCCCTGAGGCTGCACAGATTGCAAACAAAGCACAGCCGAGAGGGAATGTCTATTCCTTTTATTCTGTCCTTGTCACAAAGGGCCTTGGAAACAAGAGGCCCGGAAGCAAAAAATCAACCTTACCATACATGTTTATCTTCACGTCCTTGTTTCTTTCCTTCAGCTACCTTCTGGGTGAGGAACTCTGGCTGGTCATGGAGTACATGGACGGAGGCACTCTGTGGGATGTCATCAGCAAGATCTTCCTGACTGAAACCGAGATAGCAGTCATCAGTCGGGAGGTCAGCAAGCCCACCTGTGCTTCCAAGGGTTTGGGCAGGATTGTCTGGGAAACAGGGGCTCAGAACAGGAGAGGTTTCATGTGCCAGGCTTTGCTTCTGTGTTGCTGGTACGCTATGGGCAGGTAAAAGCATCTCCAGTGAAATGCCTGGAGTGCCCTGCACTCACTGTACTCAGTTCTTGTACTCTTATCTCCTGCTGCTCTATTCTCACTCTGCCTCTTGTGTCTGCTGTTCTCCATGTTTCCTCCCTAAACTTTTGCCTGTCTTCACTGCATTCCTTGCTTGTAGAAGCAAGGTGCTGGTAGCAGGATTTGAAATGCACAGCTAAGAAAAAAAGAGAGACTCCTTTCTCTCAGTCCTCAGCTCAAAACCATAGTAGTGCAGCCAAAATGCTCTTTGCTTCTGAGCACACCACTGCAGCAGCAGTCATCCTGGCTGGTTTGCAGGGACAGTCTACAACAGCAGGTGCTCTTGCACTTTCAAAAGGTGACATGCCTTTCCTTAGAAAGGTCCTGCTCTGCAAGTGTTGGAGCAGCAACTCTTCCTCTCAATGGCACTGTGTTGTGCCATTACTCCCCAGTCCCCTGGGGAATGGGAATCTTTTAGAGTCTCTGTTTCCTGTCTGGTGTGATGAAATCACTAGTTTTTGCCCTCCTGTTTCTGTTTTCTCTCTCAGTGCCTGCAAGGATTGGATTTTCTTCACTCAAACCATGTGATCCACCGAGATGTGAAGAGCGACAACATCCTTCTCAGAACCGGCGGCTCTGTCAAGCTGGGTCAGTATATTCCTGGTCAGGTGCAGGGTTCAGGGATGTGGGGTGAGGGGCTGCTTTGAGTGGCTGCCAGCTCCTCAGAAATGGTGCTGGTGGCAGTGCAGGGACCCCCCGCTCTGAGCTGATGACACGGTTGCACGGTGCACAGAGGTATGACAAGGAACAAGCAGTCAAGAGTGGTGTTGCTCTGTGTGTGTCCCTTCCAGAGGGAGGGAGCTACAAGTCTAAAGCTTCCAAAGAACAAAAGCCACTGCTGAAGGCAGTATACAAAATGAGGGGATTTGGCTAACATCCTGAGGAAACAGAGCAGGGACAGCTGTCCAGGAGATTCAACAGCACATTCTCAAACTTCTACTGGGGAATTCTTTTGCTTGGTTTCCTAATTGCACAGAATTCAAATAAAACCAGTATTTTGCTTTCCCCTCAGCTGATTTTGGCATCTCTGTTGAGCTCAGCCCCGAGAAGAAGAGACCGTCCTCTGTAGCCGGGACTCCTTGGTGGATGGCGCCTGAAGTGGTGACGCGTCAACCATATGGCCCCAAAGTGGACATATGGTCTTTTGGAATTGTTGGAATTGAAATGGTAGAACGGGAAGTTCCTTACAGGAGTCGAAGTCCTGCCACGGTAAAGAACAAATACAAACTCATCCTGCTTGTCTTTCTCACCTGCCCCGTGTTCAGCGTGCCATTGGACAAGATCCCATTGCCATCTGCTGGAACTACTTCCACCAAGGTCCCCTGCTTAAAATGTCCCTGCAACACATCAGCATCTGCTGTAGTTTTGGTTGCATCAGTGTGGAACTCAAGCCTTTCCACATACAAACAAACCCCATGCTCAGGCAATACTTTCCTTTAGGTTATAAGGTCTGTGTAGATGGACTCCTGCCCTGAGGATTCCCTGTTGCTTCTCTGTTTGTACCCATTGCCTGACTTGGATCTGAGCAAAACCCCTTTCAGCTATGAAGTGCCGAGCTGCAGGTGGGAGCACACCTGATGTCCCCCAGTGTTGCAGCATTTCTGAGAGAGAGAGGCCATGATTTATGTCTGGAATGAGATTTGAGCTACTCCAGTCTAGGCCTCAGATCGGGCCTTGTGAGGCCTTCCAGCCTGTGACACAGTTAGAAATTAAGAGTTTGTGGCACAGTTAGAAATTAAGAGTTTGTGGCACAGTTAGAAATTCTATTAAGGTGTGATGTGAAGAGCTGGGCTGTCTGGGTGTGAAGTAGTATAGGTTTATAATGAGAAGTTTAGTCCACCTTAAGACAAAGACAAACAATGTTAGCTTGCCAATGAGAGTGCCTTTGTAAACTGTAAACTATATAGAAGTGTGTGTAAAGTGCCATCTTCTCACTAATAAACGGAGAATGTTTAATTAACCATATTGGTTTGACGTGTGTTTGTCCTGTCCAGCTTTCCTGTTTTATGAGGAGCCTGGCTTTGCCCCAGGCCTCTCCTGTGGGCTGGAGCCCCAGGGGGCAGCTCCACCATGAACAATTCCTTTTCCCATTGCAGGAGTCTCCTTTGGTGTGGAAAAGACAGAAAGAAAGGAGATTTCCTGCCTTCCCCTCTCTCAGGGCTGCAGAAGTCCTCAAACTTCCCTCCTGCTGCTCCCACAGAGAGAATGCTGGCCTAGGGACTCTCTGCTGTTGGATTTTGGGCATGGGAGGAGGGAGACACTTGGTTGTCCCTGTGGACACAAGAAATGGTCCAACATCCAGTCCCAAATATTCGTGTGGCATTTGTCATCCTTCAGTGATTCCAGTTTAGTTTTGGAAAGCAGAGAATAGGAGGAGAGGGCCCAGGAAAGGAACAATCCTTCTGTAGCCCCTGCCAGGAGGGGACAGCCGGGGGGTCGGGCTCTGCTCCCAGGGAACAGGGACAGGACAAGGGGAAATGGCCTCAGGCTGGGCCAGGGCAGGCTCAGCTGGGACAGCAGCAGCAATTTCCCCATGGAAAGGGAGCTCAGGCCCTGGCAGGGGCTGCCCAGGGAGCTTTGGAGTGCCCATCCCTGCAGGTGTCCCCTGGAGGTGGCACGGAGTGCTCTGGGCTGGGGACAAGGTGGGCATGGGCCCAGCTGGGACTCCCTGGGCTGGGAGGGCCTTTCCAGCCCCAGGGATTCTGGGGTTCTGTGAGAGCTCTCCCAGCAGAAAGAAAAGCCAACACCGGAGAAAGGCCCTGTCCTGGAGCAGCAGAGGAGCAGCCCCGAGGCTGGAGGAGCCAGGAGCGGGCTCCAGCCACGGCTACTCAGCCCTGAGCCCTGTGGGGCTGCCCAGCAGCAGCAGCAGCAGCAGCAGAGCCCCAGAGCTGCGCTGCTGCTGCGCTGCTGCTGCGCTGCTTTGGGCTCTGCGGCTGCACAGCCCCGTGCAGCTGCTGCCGCAGGGATGTGTCAGGAGCAGCACAGAGCTGCTGCTGCTGCCTCAGCTGGGGCTGCAGCGGGGGAACCCCTCCCGCCCGGCCCAGGGCTGCTGGAGGCAGGCAGGGCTGCAGGAACAGCCCCGGCCCGGCTCCCCGGCCACGGGCAGCGGCAGAGCGGGGCTCCGCTGCCTTCGCTGTGCTGCCTGCACAGCCCTGCTGCAAAGGGCTGCCCGGCACAGCTCTCTGCCAGCCGGGCTCAGCCTGCTCCTCCCGTTTGCCCGCAGAGAGCAGCGACAGCCCTGCCCCGCCGGCCCGGCCGGAAACTCTCCCGCTGCCGCTGGGGCTGAGCCCGCGCTGCCCGCGGGGCGCTCCGTGGCTCGGGCTGGGACAGTGCATCGGCACCTCGGAGAGACAGGACACGGAATCTGGGCACTCTGCTCTGGGGCCTTACCGACGTTGTTAGCAAACACACAGATTCTTCACTAACGGGAACTGCGTGGGGGCGTTATGATGCATTGTGATTACAGCATATGGTACATTATTGTTTTTATTGCATAGACTGTAATATAAATATACAATATCTAATAACAATAAATTATTTCTAAGTTTTATTTATTTCTTCAATTTTCTCTTCACTTTCCTATTCTTATTCTTCTTATGGTTTATCTTCTTCCAACACTTTACTATTCTTCTTGTTTGCTACTTCTATGTATTTTTATATTCTTATTCCTATTCCTATTCTTCTTCTACATATTTTAAAACTCTTATTCCTATTCCTATTCTTCTTCTTCTACATATGTAAAAATTCTTATTCCTATTATTCTTCTTCTACATATTTTGAAATTCTTACTCCTATTCCTAGTACTCTTCTTCTTCTAAGTATTTCTAAATTCTTATTACTATACTTCTTCTATCTATTCTTAAATCAACATTCTATGTCTTGTCTTTTTAGTCTTCATCTTTGTCTTCTTCCTCTTTGTTGTCTTCTTCATCTTCTTCATCCTATTTGTCGTCATCTTCTTCACTGTCTTCATCTTTGTCTTCTTCCTCTTTGTTGTCTTCTTCATCTTCTTCATCCTATTTGTCGTCATCTTCTTCACTGTCTTCATCTTTGTCTTCTTCCTCTTTGTTGTCTTCTTCATCTTCTTCATCCTATTTGTCGTCATCTTCTTCACTGTCTTCATCATCTTCATCTGCTGAGTCGTCGGTGTCCTCTTTTTCTGTGTCTTTGTCTTCATCTTCTTTGTCTTGGTCTTCTTTGCCGTTGTCCCGGAGGGGTTTGTGCTGAGAGTCTGTTCCAGGAGCCTCTGCTTTGTGCCCAAGAAATGGTTATTGCACCTTCCAGCCCGGGGCCGGGTGTGTGCGGGGCAGGGATGGGGGAGCTTTGGGCTCTTTGGGTGGGCATTTTCCAAGCCTCACTGCCCAGGCCTTCGTGGCTCTGCCTGCTTGGGTTTTGCTTGGCTTGTCTGGCCCATCCAAAGGCTTTTCTCTTCCCAGATTTGGAGGAGCTGCAGCAGCAATCTCTGAGCCCCTCGAGCCGAGCCGAAGAGCTGCTGCTCCGACACAGAGGAGCGGGACTGGCAGGAGCGGTCATCTTCATGTTCTTCCTGTTCTTAACCTTCCTTCTCTTCCTCCTCTTCACCCTTTTCCGTGACTGTTTTACTCCTCCGTCCGTGGCCTGAGGCAGGGACAGCGGAACAGCCCCCGCAGCGCCCGCAGCGCCCGCCTGAAGCGGGAGGGACGTTTCCTGGGGGCAGCCGGCTGCCCGCGGAGGGCCTGGGCTCTCAGCCGGGCAGGCCAGGGGCTGGGGGGGCTGTGCGGGGCAGGCGCCGGCCCTTGGCTGCACGGCTCCTGTGCCGGGCACTCAGCCCAGGCCTCCCGAGGGACGGGCACTGGGAGCCCCTCTGCCACAAAAACTTTCCATTTCTGGTGTTTGCCGTCTTCTGGGGGCAGCTCCAGGAGGCTCACATCGTCCCACTCATCGTCCTCGGGGCACAAGGGCTTGGCCAAGATGACGTGCTGGGGCCAGTTCTCCTGCACGAGCCCCGTGTCGCTGTCGTCGCCCCAGCTGGAGAGTCCTGAGGGTCTGCTGCCATTCCCTCTGGACACCTTCTGGCCAAGGTATTCTTCCCAGTCCGAAAGTTCTGCGCAGCTGACGACATCTCCTCCGCACAGCACTTGCTCAGGGTATTCTTCCCAGTCGGAGGGGCCTTGGGAGCTGCTGACTACACCGTGGGGCAGATCTTCCTCTGTGTATTGTTCATAGTAGGACACTTCCTGGGACAGTTCTGGGTCTCCAACCAGGAAAGGCTCCAGGTCATACAAGAATTGCCAGAATTTCATTTCCTCATTGGAGTCGTCCGTCTTCTCCTGCACTGCCAGTCCTGACCCTGCTGCTGCCTCCTCAGCAGCTCCGGACGGGGCAGCAGCTGCCGGCTCGGCCTCCGTGGGACTGCCGGGGAGAGGAGAGGCGCTGGGCAGGGCAGGGGCTGCCTCTGCTGCCACCTCTGTGCCCACGGGGCTGGCAGAGCTGGGCCCCTCTGGGGGAGAAGGCTGGGTGTCCCCCTCCTTCACTGGGCCCACAGGCTTCTCCCCAGAGCTGGAGCTCACATCGTCCTCCTCCTGGGACAGCTCTTGGATGAGCGAGACTGTCCCCTGGGACAGCTCTGGCTCTACTTCTTCTTCCTCTTTGTCACTGTCGGATGACCAGTCGCTGTTCGAAGCCAAGGCCTCCAGGCTCCAGTGCTGTGACAGCACTGGCCCTGCCAGTGCCAACACTGCCCTCTCCAGCTCCTCCCAGAGGTCCTGGGCTCCCAGAGGGGCAGACAAGGGGCTGGGGGTTCTGTGTGGGGCAGGAACCTGGCTCTCTTCCTCAATGTCAAAGTCCCAGTCGCTGTCCGGAGCCAAGGCCTCCAGGCTCCAGTGCTGTGACAGCACTGGCCCTGCCAGCGCCAACACTGCCCTCTCCGGCTCCTCCCAGGGGGCCTGGGCTCCCAGCGGGGCAGATGAGGGGCTTGGGGTGCTGTGTGAGGCAGGCACCGGGCTCCCCTCCTCACTATCAGCATCCCAGTCGCTGTCCGGAGCCAAGGCCTCCAGGCTCCAGTGCTGTGACAGCACTGGCCCTAACAGCGCCAACACTGCGCACGCCGGCTCCTCCCAGGGGGCCTGGGCTCCCAGCGGGGCAGATGAGGGGCTGGGGGTGCTGTGTGGGGCAGGAACCGGGCTCTCTTCCTCAATGTCAAAGTCCCAGTCGCTGTCTGGAGCCAAGGCCTCCAGGCTCCAGTGCTGTGACAGCACAGGCCCTGCCAGCGCCAACACTGCCCTCTCCAGCTCCTCCCAGAGGGCCTGGGCTCCCAGCGGGTCAGATGAGGGGCTGGGGGTGCTGTGTGGGGCAGGCACCGGACCCTCTGTCATCTCTGCCGGGCCTCTTGCTGCCCCTGCTGGATCCTCCCTTTCCCCCAGGTGCCTCTGTTCCTCCGGCTGCTGCCTGCATCCCTGGATGTGCAGCAGTGCTTGCTCACCATCTCACCGCTGATGCTCCAGGCCAAGTCCAGCAGAGCCTGGCTGCAGCCCGGGGGGCTGGGAGGGGCAGGGACCGGGCTCTGTGTCCCTGCGGATGGCAGCTCCTCCCTGGGGGCAGGAGGCTCCGCTGCCTTTTCTGCCTCAGGAACAAGAGGCTCAGGGGGCTTCTCCTCCTCCTCAGCAGCTCCAGCCGGGGCAGCAGCTGCCGGCTCGGCCTCCGTCGGACTCTGTAGGGAAGGAGAGGCACTGGTTAGGGCAGGCACTGCCTCTGCTGCCACCTCTGTGCCCACGGGGCTGGCAGAGCTGGGCCCCTCTGGGGGACAAGGCTGAGGCTCCTCGTCCCTCACTGGGCACAAGGGTCTGTCCCAGATCTCAGAGCTGATGTTGTGTCCCCATCGGGACAGCTCCTGCCTGCTCACATCTTCCTCCCTTTGGGACAGCTTTCGCTCACTCACATCGTCCCACCGGGGCAGCTCTTGGGCTGCAGTGTCTGCTCCTTGGCACAGCTCCCTGCCACTGCTGTCTCTCACTTGGGACAATTCCAGCTCTCTCCTGTCTTCCCATTGGGACATGTGGCAGTGCACACCTTGTCCCCATGCTGAGAGGTCTTGGTACCTCTCACCTTCCCTCTGGGAATGCTCTTGGGCATCATCCCATTGGGAATTCTCTGGGACACTCAGATCTCTCTGCAGGGACAGCCCTCGTGGCATCTCTCATCTTCTCCCCATCCCATCTCCTGCCACCCAGTCACATCTATTTCCCACTGGGAAATCTCTTGGGTTGTCACTCGTTCTTCCCTCTCCCGCCCCTCTTGGTACATCTCACTGTCCTCCTCCCACTGGGACAGCTCCTGAGCGCTGATGGTTTCTTCCCCTTCATAGAGCTCTTGGTGTGTCCCACCTCTGTACTGGGAAACCTCCCAAACTCTCACACGTACCTGGCCTTGGTACAGCTCTTGGCCGCTCCTCGTTCCCTGCCAGGACATTTCTTGGGTTCCTGGAACATCTCTCTGGCGGGTCTCTTCCACATCTTCCCTCCGGGAAAGCTTTTGGCCCATTTTGGCCAAGATCCTCTCCTCCACAGTCTGTGACAGCGACAGGACTGAGCTGCCCACTGCCCCTGACCACTGCTCGCTGGTGGCTTCCAGCCAGCTGGGCAAGGAGCTATGGGACCAGGAGTTGGATTTGGCTTTGTCCTTGTCGCTGTCGCTGTCTGTCGCTGTCGGCCGCTATCACTGTCAGCGTGTGGCGCAGACGGAGCCAGGGAGCTGCTTCCTCCTCAGAGAGCGGCTCTCCTGGGAATGAGCACCCCAGGGCTCCGCGCCCCTTGGAGATCCTCAACCCTCGCGGAGCTCCCTGATGTCACAAGGGTCTCTGGCCACCACCACGTCCCACATCACAAAGGGCCATGACACCATGTGCCGTGTCACAAAGGGCCACCCCAGAACCCCAACAGCAGCGGAGCAGACGTGAACCTGTTGCAGTTTGTGTTTATTTCATTAAGTTATTGTTAAGTGGTACATTCTGTTGTCTGCCCATGTTTTCCCCAAGTTGTTTTTTTCCCTATGTTGTACACTCTCTTTGAAGCTGTCCCTCAAATTATTCCCCTCCCTTTGTCCCAGTCCCTTCCCTGCCTGTCCAGGTAACCCTGCCCCTTTTCCCTGAATGTTCCCTGCCACTCAGCCCCTGGGCCAACTCCTAATTGAAACCCTCACTTGGAAATCCTCTAATCCAGGATGCCCCATTGGCCCCTGTGCCTTTCCCTCTGCTCCCCCGATCCTGATTGTCCCACAGTGTTGCTGTAATCCCCTCATTCCTGCCCTGAGGATTCCCTGTTGCTTTTCTGTTTGTACCCACCGCCTGACTTGGATCTGAGCAAAACCCCTTTCAGCTATGAAGTGCCGAGCTGCAGGTGGGAGCACACCTGATGTCCCCCAGTGTTGCAGCATTTCTGAGAGAGAGAGGCCATGATTTATGTCTGGAATGAGATTTGAGCTACTCCAGTCTAGGCCTCAGATCGGGCCTTGTGAGGCCTTCCAGCCTGTGACACAGTTAGAAATTAAGAGTTTTTGGCACAGTTAGAAATTAAGAGTGTGTGGCACAGTTAGAAATTAAGAGTTTGTGGCACAGTTAGAAATTAAGAGTTTGTGGCACAGTTAGAAATTCTATTAAGGTGTGATGTGAAGAGCTGGGCTGTCTGGGTGTGAAGTAGTATAGGTTTATAATGAGAAGTTTAGTCCACCTTAAGACAAAGACAAACAATGTTAGCTTGCCAATGAGAGTGCCTTTGTAAACTGTAAACTATATAGAAGTGTGTGTAAAGTGCCATCTTCTCACTAATAAACGGAGAACGTTTAATTAACCATATTGGTTTGATGTGTGTTTGTCCTGTCCAGCTTTCCTGTTTTATGAGGAGCCTGGCTTCGCCCCAGGCCTCTCCTGTGAGCTGGAGCCCCAGGGGGCAGCTCCACCATGAACAATTCCTTTTCCCATTGCAGGAGTCTCCTTTGGTGTGGAAAAGACAGAAAGAAAGGAGATTTCCTGCCTTCCCCTCTCTCAGGGCTGCAGAAGTCCTCAAACTTCCCTCCTGCTGCTCCCACAGAGAGAATGCTGGCCTAGGGACTCTCTGCTGTTGGATTTTGGGCACGGGAGGAGGGAGACACTTGGTTGTCCCTGTGGACACAAGAAATGGGCCAACATCCAGTCCCAAATATTCGTGTGGCATTTGTCATCCTTCAGTGATTCCGGTTTAGTTTTGGAAAGCAGAGAAGAGGAGGAGAGGGCCCAGGAAAGGAACAATCCTTCTGTAGCCCGTGTCAGGAGGGGACAGCCAGGGGGTCGGGCTCTGCTCCAGGGAACAGGGACCGGACAAGGGGAAATGGCCTCAGGCTGGGCCAGGGCAGGCTCAGCTGGGACAGCAGCAGCAATTTCCCCATGGAAAGGGGCTCAGGCCCTGGCAGGGGCTGCCCAGGGAGCTTTGGAGTGCCCATCCCTGCAGGTGTCCCCTGGAGGTGGCACTGAGTGCTCTGGGCTGGGGACAAGGTGGGCATGGGCCCAGCTGGGACTCCCTGGGCTGGGAGGGCTTTTCCAGCCCCAGGGATTCTGGGGTTCTGTGAGAGCTCTCCCAGCAGAAAGAAAAGCCAACACCGGAGAAAGGCCCTGTCCTGGAGCAGCAGAGGAGCAGCCCCGAGGCTGGAGGAGCCAGGAGCGGGCTCCAGCCACGGCTGCTCAGCCCTGAGCCCTGTGGGGCTGCCCAGCAGCAGCAGCAGCAGCAGCAGCAGAGCCCCAGAGCTGCGCTGCTGCTGCGCTGCTGCTGCGCTGCTTTGGGCTCTGCGGCTGCACAGCCCCGTGCAGCTGCTGCCGCAGGGATGTGTCAGGAGCAGCACAGAGCTGCTGCTGCTGCCTCAGCTGGGGCTGCAGCGGGGGAACCCCTCCCGCCCGGCCCAGGGCTGCTGGAGGCAGGCAGGGCTGCAGGAACAGCCCCGGCCCGGCTCCCCGGCCACGGGCAGCGGCAGAGCGGGGCTCCGCTGCCTTCGCTGTGCTGCCTGCACAGCCCTGCTGCAAAGGGCTGCCCGGCACAGCTCTCTGCCAGCCGGGCTCAGCCTGCGCCTCCCGTTTGCCCGCAGAGAGCAGCGACAGCCCTGCCCCGCCGGCCCGGCCGGAAACTCTCCCGCTGCCGCTGGGGCTGAGCCCGCGCTGCCCGCGGGGCGCTCCGTGGCTCGGGCTGGGACAGTGCATCGGCACCTCGGAGAGACAGGACACGGAATCTGGGCACTCTGCTCTGGGGCCTTACCGACGTTGTTAGCAAACACACAGATTCTTCACTAACGGGAACTGCGTGGGGGCGTTATGATGCATTGTGATTACAGCATATGGTACATTAATGTTTTTATTGCATAGACTGTAATATAAATATACAATATCTAATAACAATAAATTATTTCTAAGTTTTATTTATTTCTTCAATTTTCTCTTCACTTTCCTATTCTTATTCTTCTTATGGTTTATCTTCTTCCAACACTTTACTATTCTTCTTGTTTGCTACTTCTATGTATTTTTATATTCTTATTCCTATTCCTATTCTTCTTCTACATATTTTAAAACTCTTATTCCTATTCCTATTCTTCTTCTTCTACATATGTAAAAATTCTTATTCCTATTATTCTTCTTCTACATATTTTGAAATTCTTACTCCTATTCCTAGTACTCTTCTTCTTCTAAGTATTTCTAAATTCTTATTACTATACTTCTTCTATCTATTCTTAAATCAACATTCTATGTCTTGTCTTTTTAGTCTTCATCTTTGTCTTCTTCCTCTTTGTTGTCTTCTTCATCTTCTTCATCCTATTTGTCGTCATCTTCTTCACTGTCTTCATCTTTGTCTTCTTCCTCTTTGTTGTCTTCTTCATCTTCTTCATCCTATTTGTCGTCATCTTCTTCACTGTCTTCATCTTTGTCTTCTTCCTCTTTGTTGTCTTCTTCATCTTCTTCATCCTATTTGTCGTCATCTTCTTCACTGTCTTCATCATCTTCATCTGCTGAGTCGTCGGTGTCCTCTTTTTCTGTGTCTTTGTCTTCATCTTCTTTGTCTTGGTCTTCTTTGCCGTTGTCCCGGAGGGGTTTGTGCTGAGAGTCTGTTCCAGGAGCCTCTGCTTTGTGCCCAAGAAATGGTTATTGCACCTTCCAGCCCGGGGCCGGGTGTGTGCGGGGCAGGGATGGGGGAGCTTTGGGCTCTTTGGGTGGGCATTTTCCAAGCCTCACTGCCCAGGCCTTCGTGGCTCTGCCTGCTTGGGTTTTGCTTGGCTTGTCTGGCCCATCCAAAGGCTTTTCTCTTCCCAGATTTGGAGGAGCTGCAGCAGCAATCTCTGAGCCCCTCGAGCCGAGCCGAAGAGCTGCTGCTCCGACACAGAGGAGCGGGACTGGCAGGAGCGGTCATCTTCATGTTCTTCCTGTTCTTAACCTTCCTTCTCTTCCTCCTCTTCACCCTTTTCCGTGACTGTTTTACTCCTCCGTCCGTGGCCTGAGGCAGGGACAGCGGAACAGCCCCCGCAGCGCCCGCAGCGCCCGCCTGAAGCGGGAGGGACGTTTCCTGGGGGCAGCCGGCTGCCCGCGGAGGGCCTGGGCTCTCAGCCGGGCAGGCCAGGGGCTGGGGGGGCTGTGCGGGGCAGGCGCCGGCCCTTGGCTGCACGGCTCCTGTGCCGGGCACTCAGCCCAGGCCTCCCGAGGGACGGGCACTGGGAGCCCCTCTGCCACAAAAACTTTCCATTTCTGGTGTTTGCCGTCTTCTGGGGGCAGCTCCAGGAGGCTCACATCGTCCCACTCATCGTCCTCGGGGCACAAGGGCTTGGCCAAGATGACGTGCTGGGGCCAGTTCTCCTGCACGAACCCCGTGTCGCTGTCGTCGCCCCAGCTGGAGAGTCCTGAGGGTCTGCTGCCATTCCCTCTGGACACCTTCTGGCCAAGGTATTCTTCCCAGTCCGAAAGTTCTGCGCAGCTGACGACATCTCCTCCGCACAGCACTTGCTCAGGGTATTCTTCCCAGTCGGAGGGGCCTTGGGAGCTGCTGACTACACCGTGGGGCAGATCTTCCTCTGTGTATTGTTCATAGTAGGACACTTCCTGGGACAGTTCTGGGTCTCCAACCAGGAAAGGCTCCAGGTCATACAAGAATTGCCAGAATTTCATTTCCTCATTGGAGTCGTCCGTCTTCTCCTGCACTGCCAGTCCTGACCCTGCTGCTGCCTCCTCAGCAGCTCCAGACGGGGCAGCAGCTGCCGGCTCGGCCTCCGTGGGACTGCCGGGGAGAGGAGAGGCGCTGGGCAGGGCAGGGGCTGCCTCTGCTGCCACCTCTGTGCCCACGGGGCTGGCAGAGCTGGGCCCCTCTGGGGGAGAAGGCTGGGTGTCCCCCTCCTTCACTGGGCCCACAGGCTTCTCCCCAGAGCTGGAGCTCACATCGTCCTCCTCCTGGGACAGCTCTTGGATGAGCGAGACTGTCCCCTGGGACAGCTCTGGCTCTACTTCTTCTTCCTCTTTGTCACTGTTGGATGACCAGTCGCTGTTCGAAGCCAAGGCCTCCAGGCTCCAGTGCTGTGACAGCACTGGCCCTGCCAGTGCCAACACTGCCCTCTCCAGCTCCTCCCAGAGGTCCTGGGCTCCCAGAGGGGCAGACAAGGGGCTGGGGGTTCTGTGTGGGGCAGGAACCTGGCTCTCTTCCTCAATGTCAAAGTCCCAGTCGCTGTCCGGAGCCAAGGCCTCCAGGCTCCAGTGCTGTGACAGCACTGGCCCTGCCAGCGCCAACACTGCCCTCTCCGGCTCCTCCCAGGGGGCCTGGGCTCCCAGCGGGGCAGATGAGGGGCTTGGGGTGCTGTGTGAGGCAGGCACCGGGCTCCCCTCCTCACTATCAGCATCCCAGTCGCTGTCCGGAGCCAAGGCCTCCAGGCTCCAGTGCTGTGACAGCACTGGCCCTAACAGCGCCAACACTGCGCTGCTGCTGCTCCTTTGGGCACAAAGCGAGGTCCAAAAGAGTCTGTTCAGGGAAAGTAAATTTACTTTCCAGAGTTTACTTTTTCAAAAGAAAAAGTTAAAAAATCCAGGAAATGCAGAGAACTGAAGGGGTTATTGTTGAAAGGAAAGGCTATTTATGAAACGTTAGTGGTTTATAACTGAAAAAAAAAGAAAAAAGCCTTTTGATAAAAAGAGGGAAGGGAAGGTGAGGTGAGGTGAGGTGAGGTGAGGTGAGGTGAGGTGAGGTGAGGTGAGGTGAGGTGAGGTGAGGTGAGGTGAAGGGAGGTGAGGGAAGGGAAGGGAAGGGAAGGGAAGGGAAGGGAAGGGAAGGGAAGGGAAGGGAAGGGAAGGGAAGGGAAGGGAAGGGAAGGGAAGGGAAGGGAAGGGAAGGGAAGGGAAGGGAAGGGAAGGGAAGGGAAGGGAAGGGAAGGGAAGGGAAGGGAAGGGAAGGGAAGGGAAGGGAAGGGAAGGGAAGGGAAGGGAAGGGAAGGGAAGGGAAGGGAAGGGAAGGGAAGGGAAGGGAAGGGAAGGGAAGGGAAGGGAAGGGAAGGGAAGGGAAGGGAAGGGAAGGGAAGGGAAGGGAAGGGAAGGGAAGGGAAGGGAAGGGAAGGGAAGGGAAGGGAAGGGAAGGGAAGGGAAGGGAAGGGAAGGGAAGGGAAGGGAAGGGAAGGGAAGGGAAGGGAAGGGAAGGGAAGGGAAGGGAAGGGAAGGGAAGGGAAGGGAAGGGAAGGGAAGGGAAGGGAAGGGAAGGGATGGTGGGAGAGAAGCTGGAAGGCACAAAGGAAGGAAGGAAATTAAAAATTACAATTAAAAAAAAAATCAAAAAACAAAACACACACCAAACATACACCCCCAAAAAATCCAACCTACCAAGCAAATTAAAACTTAGAATATCTAAGCAAGTGGGGACTAATAAAATAAAAAGATAACAGCATTCATTTTAATCCCTTTGTTTTAATCCCTGTATTAGCTTTCACCATCCACTCTCTCTTCTGAAAAATAGCTCAGAATGTTTGTGTTTGCACTGGTTGTATGGCTCCATTATGCTGACATGTAAATATTGCTGATTTTGCCTACAGAAGCCGTGCAGCATGAAGGGAAATGCTGGCTAGGAACCCACATCCAAGTGACTGAAATTGCTTGAAAAGCAGACTTACCATCACTGTCACCAGCATGTGCAGGAGGTGTTCCGGCTAGTTGGTGTCCAATTCGACCCCAGAAAGATTCTATGAAGAGAAAGTAATTTTCAATCTAAAAATTGTTTTTGTTTTATAGGAATTGCACAGCACTGAAATGGCGTGGTGGCAAGGAAAGGCCATTACAAGTATTGGTTTATAACATAAAGGAAGGAAAAAGTCTTTGGTAAAAAAGAACAATAACAACAACAACACAACAACAAAAATCCCAAAAGAAAAACCCAAAAAAACCAAAGGAAAGAAAGAAATTTAAAATAGTAAAAAAAAAAAAAAAAAAAAAAAACCAAACCAAAAACATGAAACATGCACCCACCCACAACCATTAGTCTCCAAAATCAAAAGAATCCAAACAACCCACCAACCAAACCCAAATGAAAACCAAATATGTCCAAGCAAATGGAGACCAATAGGAAAAAACCCTATAGTAGTAATTTTATTTCCTGTGTTAGCTTTCCCCATCCTCTTTCTCTTCTGAGAACATCTCACAACTTTGCTGTTAGCACCAGTTTTACTGCTTCATAGTATTTGCAATTAAGGACTATTGTATTTGCCTACAGAAGCTGTGCAGCATGAGGGAGATGCTGCCTAGGAACCCACATCGCAATTGCTTGACAAGCAGACTTACCATCACGAGCATGAGCAGGTGCAGGAGGTGCACGAGCTGCTTGGGATGAAACAGGAAGCCAGAAAGAGTCTGTTCAGTGAAAGTAAAATCACTTCAGAGGAGGTAAATTTTAAAAAGCAAGGAAATGCACAGAACTGGAAGGGTTATGTTTGCAAGAAATGGCATATTCAAAATGTTAGCAGTAGTGTAATTGCTCCATTATGTTTACAATGAAGTATTGTTATATTGTCTGCAGAAGCTCTGTGGCATGAAGGGAGAGGCTGGCTCTGAATGCACATCCAATACTGTGGACAATAATTGCTTGACAAGCACACTTACCATCAGGACCAGGAGTACGAGGTGTAGCAGCTTCTTGGGGTTCAATGCGATGTTTAAAGGAATCTGTTCAGAGAAAGTACATTTACTTCAGTGTCTTAGGGTATCACATAAGATGCAACCCAGAGGTATGTATTCTATTACCATCTACATCAGCTGTTCAGAGAAATGGGGCAGTATTCTTTATCCTCTCCATGACTCATTCCTGACGACTCCTTCCAGAGGCCTGTGTCTGCCAATGGGCCATCAAGGCCTCACTGCATCACCCATAAAATTCCATCATCCCATTGTGAGATGCTCTGCCCAATGGGGAGAGTCAAGCATTTGTACCTGGATATAATCTGAGAGCTGGAACACCAGAACAACCTTACCAACTGGATTTCCAGAGGACAAGAGCTGCATAACTACCTCTGGATCTACAGAGGAAGACCAGACCCTTCTACAGGATCACTACTTCAGCAGAAACACATCTATCACTTCAGCAGGACTGCAGCCACCATTTTATCAGACTGCTACCACCACCCTGACCAACAGGGTGTCAGGTTGTATCCTGACTCTTTAGGCCAGTGTTTTCTGCCTTTATTTTAATTGTCCTATGAAATACTAGTTCTGACTTGGAATCTCGCACTGGTTAGTTTTCAAACTAGGACACAGTACAAGGTACCAGCTGATTTGGGTTCAAAGTGACACCAAAAAGACTCTGATCAGTGAAAGTAAATTTACTTCAGAGGAAGTAATTTAAAAAAAATGGAATGCAAAGAAATGCATTAAGTATTGTTGTATTTGCCTACAGAAACTGTGCAGCATGAAGGGAGATGCTGGCTCTGAACCCATGTCCAACTGACAGCAGTTGCTTGAAATGCGGACTTACCATCAGCAGGAAAAGGAGGAGCAGTGGGTTTACCAGCTGCTCGGAGTGAAAAAAGAGGCTGAAAAGTACCTGTTCACAGAAAGTAAATTTACGTCAAAGAAGGTAAATAAAAAAAAAAAAAAGGAAATGCAAAGAACTGAAATGGTTATGGTTGAAAGAAAAAACCTTTAAAAAAAGTTAATGGTTTATAACATAATGAAAGGAAAAAGTTTTCAGTTAAAAATATAAACAGAAAGAAGAAATAAAAGAAAAAAATTAAAAACAAAAACCCACCCACCCCCACCACTCCCCAAAACCAAAAAATTCAACCAACCAAGCAAGCAAATCTAAAATAAAATCAAATAAAATCAAAAATATCCAAGCAATTAGGGACCAATAGGAAAAAAAATTACAGTACTCACCATCCCCTTTCTCTTCTGAAAAAAGTATCACAACATTTCTGTTTGCACTAGTTTATTTGCTCCATTACGTTTAAAATCGAGTATTGTATTTGCCTACAGAAGCTGTGCAGCATGGAGGGAGATGCTGCCTAGGAACCCCCATCCAATAGACTATAATTGCTTGAAAAACAGACTTACCATCAGGAGCAGGAGCTGGAGCAGGAGCAGGAGCTGGAGCTGGAGCTGGAGCTGGAGCAGGAGCTGGAGCAGGAGGAGCAATAGGTCTACCAGCTGCTTGGGGTGAAACATGAGGCTGAAAAATAGCTGTTGAGTAAAAGTAAGATTTAAAAACCAAGGAAATGCACAGACTGGAAATGGTTATGGTTGAAAGAAAAGGCTGTCACAAAATGTTAATGGTTTATAGCAGAAAGAAAGGAAAAACACTTTTATTATTAAAAAAAAAAAGAAAGAAAACAATTAAAACACGTAATAAAAGGAAAAAATCAAAAAGCAAACACCCATATACTCACCTCAACCACTCCCCAAAACCAAAAACCTACAAGCAACCAAGCATCCAAAACAAGAAACCAAACTAAAAAAAAATAATAAAAACAAAAACAAAACAACAACAACAACAAAACAACACCACAAGGAAATAGGGGACAATAGGAAAAACAATTCCAGAAATAATTTAAATCCCTGTCTTAGCTTTCATCATCCCCTTTCTCTCCTTTAAAAAGATACACAACATTTCTGTTTTCATTATTTTAATGCTCCATTATGTTTTCAATAATTGTTGTTGTATTTGCCTTTGTATTTGCATCTATACGGGGTGCTTTCAGTGCAACGCTAACCGAAAATATCTGTTCAGAGATATTAAATTTACTTCAGAGGAGGTAAATTTTAAAAAGCAAGTAAATGCACAGAACTGAAATGGTTATATTTACAAGAAAATATGATTAAAAAATATTAATGCTTTATAACATAATGAAAGACATTTTCTATATTTTCTATAACATAGAAAATTACAAAAAATCATTTAAAAAGTCAAAAAACAAAAACCCACCCACCCATCCGCTACTGCTACTCCACAAAACCAAAAAAAAAAATCCAACCAACCAAAGCAAAACTCAGAAATACCCATGCAAATGGGGGCCAATTAAAAAACCCCACAGTATTCACAGAATTCGCAGTATTCATAGAATGACTAGGTTGGAAAAGACCTTAAAGATCATCGAGTCCAACCCATGCCTTAACACGTCAACTAAAACATAGCACTGCGTGCCACATCCAGTCTTCTTTTAAACACATCCAGGGATGGTGACTTCATCACCTCCCTGGGCAGGTCATTACAGAACTTTATCACCCTTTCTATAAAAATATTCTTCCCTATATCCAACCCATATTTCCCTTGGTGCAGCTTGTGACTGTGTCCTCTGGTTCTGTCAGTGCTGCCTGGAGAAAGAGACCAACCCTGACGTAACTATGACCACATTTCAGGGAGTTGAAGAGAGTAATAAGGTCACCTCTGAGTCTCCTTTTCTCCAGGCCAAGCACCCCCATCTCCCTCAGTCATTCCTCACAGGACTTGTGTTCCAAGCCCCTCACCAGCCTCGTTGCCCTCCTCTGGATGCGCTCAAGCATCTCAATGTCCTTCCCAAACTGAGGGCCCAGAACTGGACACAGCACTCAAGGTGCAGCCTCACCATTGCTGAGTACAGGGGAAGGATAACATCCCTGCTCCTGATGGCCAGGATGCTGTTGGCATCCTGATAGAGGCCAGGATGCCATTGGCCATCTTGGCCATCAGGGCACACTGCTGGCTTATGTTGAGCCAGCTCTCAACACCCCCAGGTCGTTTTCCACCTGAGCCCTGTCCAGTTACACTGTCCCCAGCCTATAACATTGTAGGAGTTATTGTGGCCACAATGCAGGACTTGGCACTTGGACTTATTCAACTTCATCCTCTTGTACTCTGCCCATCCATTCGACCATTCCAGGTCTCTCTGCAGAGCTCTCCTACCCTCCAACAGATTGACACAAACTCCCAGCTTAGTGTCATACACAAACTTACTAATGAAAGACTCAATCCCCTCCTCTATGTGATTAATAATGATATTAAACAGGACTGGTTCCAGCACAGAGCCCTGAGGGACACCACTGGTGCCTGTCCCCAGCTGGATGCAGCACTGTTCACCACCACTCTTTGGGCTGGCCATCCAGCCAGTTCTGAGCCCAGCACAGAGTGCTCCTGTCCCAGCTGTGGGGGCTGCAGCTTCTCCAGGAGTTTGCTGTGGGAGACAGAGCTGGAGTCCAAATACACAACATCCACAGCCTTTCCTGCATCCATCAAGTGGGTCATTTGGTCATAAAAGGAGATCAGGTTGGTCAGACACAACCTACCCCTCCTAAACCCCTGCTAGCTGTGTCTGACACCCTGGCCATCCTGTAAGCGCTGTGGGATGACACTCAGTGTAAACTGTTCCATCACCTTACCGGGTACTGAGGTCAGGCTAAACGGCCTATAATTAACAGGATCTTCCTCCCCTCCCTTTTTATGAATAGGTGTCACATTGGCCAGCTTCCAGTCATCTAGAACCTTACCAGTGAGCCAGGACTGCTGGTAAATGATAGAGAGTGGCTTCACAAGCTCATCTGCCATCTCTCTCATCACCCTGGGGTGGATCCCATCCAGGCCCATAGATTTATGAACATCCAAGCATCTCAGCAATACTGTGACTGCCTCCTCCTGGATAACAGGGGGCTCATTCTGCTCCCTGACACCATCTACCAACTCAGGAGGACAGTTGTCCTGAAAGCAAGTCTTCCAACTAAAATATGAGGCAAAGAAGACATTAAGCACTTCTGCCTTCTCCTCATCTGCAGTTACTAAGTTCCCTTCTGCATCTAATAAAGAACAAAGGTTGTTCTTACTCTTCCTTTTACCATTACTGTATTTATAAAACCATTTTTTATCATCCTTTACAAATGTTGCCATTTTAAGTTCAAACAGAGCTTTGGCCTCCCTAACTTTTTTCCTACATACTCTAGGAGTCCCCTTAAATGCCTCCTGAGAAACCTCCTTCCAAAAATAATGCATCACTTTTTTATTCCTAAGCTCCTCCAAAACCTCCTTGCCCATCCAGGTTGGGTGTTTGCCTTGTCGTCTTATCTCTCAGCACACAGGGACAGTCTGTTCCTGTGCCCTCGAGATCTCTGTTTTGAAGCACGCCCACCCTTCCTGAACTCCTTTGTTTTTAAGAACTGCTTCCCAAGGAACTCTCTGAATAAGTCTCCTGAGTAGGCTGAAGTGTGCCCTCTAGAAGTCCAGTGTGAAAGTCATATTAATGTTCCTTCTGATTTCACCAAATAGTGAGAATTCTATAATTTCATGATCACTGTGTCCTAAGCGGCCTCCATTTCCCACCAGCCCATCTCTATTTGCAAATAACAAATCTAACATAGTCCCTTCCCTGGTGGGCTCACCCACCAGCTGTGACAAAAAATTGTCCTCCACAAACTGTAAAAATTCCCTGCACTGCCTTTTTTCAGCTGTATTGAGTTCCCAGCAGATGTCTGGAAGGTTGAAATTGCCAGCAAGAACAATGGCTGATGATCCAGAAACATGCTCAGGTTGCTTGTAGAATGAGTTCTCCACCACTTCTTCCTGACTGGGTGGACAATAACAGACTCACAGTAGGATATCAGTTTTGTTGGCCTTCCCCTTAATTCTTACTCATAGGCAACTTCATCGTCATTAGTTTCAATACCTATGGCATCCAAAGCCTTGCAAATATCAAGGGTTACCCCTCCACCTCTTCTGCCTTTCCTGTCTCTTCTGAAGAACTTGTATCCATCCAGTGCAGAATTCCAGCCATGTGAGTCACCCCACCACACTTCTGTGATGGCAATTACATCATAGCTCTGCTCTTGGACCATGGCCTCCAGCTCTTCTTGTTTGTTACCCATGCTGCGTGCACTAGGTAACAATGCACCTCAGCTGGGCAGCTGATTTCACTCCTATCTCAGGTTTACCAGCCTTGGGCTGGCTTCCAGACAGTCCAATTGCATCCTCTTCCCCCTTCAAACCTTGTTCAAAGTCCTCTCAACAAGTTCTGCCAGTTCACAAGCTAAAAACCTGCTACCCTTACCAGAGAGATGGAGCCCATCTCGTTCCAGTAGAGCAGGTGTTGTAAAAGTTGCCCCATGATCAAAGAATCCAAAATTCTCCTTATGGCAGCAAGGCAGCAACCCTTGAGCCACTTCCTGATAATGTGAGATCTCCTATTCCTTTCACGGTTTCTTGCAGCCACCAAAGGGACTGAGGAAAAGACTACCTGTAGCCCTGTACAACTACTTGTCCCAGTGCCCTAAAGCCCCTTTTAATTGCCCTGACACTCCTCTTTTCAATCTCATCACTGCCAGCCTGAGGTATCAGTAGTGGGTAATAACCAGAGAGCTGAATCAGCCCAGGCAGTCTCTCAGTGATATCCCATACCCAGGCCCCAGGGAGGCAGCAGACCTCTCTGTGGGGTGGGTCCAGTCGACATGTGGGGGCCTCTTTTCCCCTCAGAAGGAAATCACCCACCATGATTAACCTTCTTTTCTTTTTGATCTTAGAGGTGGTAGTCCTTCTCACAGATTAATCATAACTGGGAGGCTCACTGGGCAGATAATTTTCTTCTAAATCATCTGGCTGATTCTCCAGGCGTTCATACCTATTCTGAAGTGGCACCTGGCTTGGGAGTGAGAGTGAGGAGGAGTTTTTATTATTACCTCCTCGAGTAGGGACCCATTTCCACTCCCCTTCATCTACCAGGTGTCCTTCTATTGCCTAACAGTGAGAGTCACAGGAGTCCTCTGACTCTTGGTGGGCCTCCCTCAAGGATGGAAGGGCTGAACTCTGCCAATCTTTCACTTTCCCTTAGTCTTTCAACTTCCTCTCTAAGCTCGGCCACAAGTGAAAGGAGATGATTCACGTGTTCACACCACAAGCAGGTTCCCTCTGCAATGCCCCCTGAAAGCACTGATAAGCTCAAACACTCCACACAGGAATGGGTCTGCACAGACACATCCTTTTTGGAGGGTTCCATCTGGTTACATGCTCTTGTACTAACTACAGTTTTCAATCACGTAAAAACCATTACTACCAGAAACCCCAAACCAACCAACCAACAGAAACACTGCACACAACACACAGTAAATCTGAGAGGCAACAAAAGCTGGAACTCTGCTTGTTCATCTGCCACGCAAACTGCCGTGCCGCTCCCTCAGAGCCTTGCCACGCTCCAGTTTGCCCGCTCTGGGTCGCCGCACTCCCTAGGGGTCTCTTTTAATCAGCCTGCTATTCAGGAACAGAAGAAGTAGTAATTTTAATTGCTGGGTTTGCTTTCAGCACCACCATTCTCTTCTAAAAGATGTCTTAGAATATTTCTGTTACCACTAATTTTAATGCTCCGGTATATGTTGACAATTAAAGATTGTGGTATTTGCCTACAGAAGCTGTGCAGTGTGAAGGGAGATGCTGGCTGGGGACCCAAGTGACTGTAATTGTTTGAAAGGCAGATTCCCATCAGGAGCAGGAGGTGCAGCAGCTCCTTTGGGCACAAAGCGAGGTCCAAAAGAGTCTGTTCAGGGAAAGTAAATTTACTTTCCAGAGTTTACTTTTTCAAAAGAAAAAGTTGAAAAAAGCCAGGAAATGCAGAGAACTGAAGGGGTTATGGTTGCAAGGAAAGGCTATTTCAGAAATGTTAGTGGTTTATAACAAAAAGAAAGGAAAAAGCCTTTGGTTAAAAAAAAAAAAAAAAAAAGGAAAGAAAGGTAAGTTCTGGGAAGGGAAGGGAACGTAAGTTCTGGGAAGGTAAGTTCGGGGAAGGGGAAGGAGAAGGGGAAGGGAAAGGGGAAGGGGAAGGGGAAGGGGAAGGGGAAGGGGAAGGGGAAGGGGAAGGGGACGGGGAAGGGGAAGGGGAAGGGGAAGGGGAAGGGGAAGGGGAAGGGGAAGGGGAAGGGGAAGGGGAAGGGGAAGGGGAAGAGGAAGGGAAGGGAAGGGAAGGGAAGAAATTAAAATTGGCAATAAAAAAAGCAAAAAAGAAACACACACACACCCACCATCAACAATCCCCAAAACAAAAAATTGCAACGTACCAAGCAACTAGAGCTAAATGAAAACGTAGAATATCTAAGCAAATAAGGACTAATAGGAAAAGCCATTACAAAATGTGGCAAGCACTTACAAACACAATGTGTTAACTTTCACCATTCCCTCTCTTCTGAAAAATGGCTCAGAATGTTTGTGTTTGCACTGGTTGTATTGCTCCATTATGCTGACATGTAAGTATTGCTGATTTTGCCTACAGAAGCCGTGCAGCATGAAGGGAGATGCTGGCTAGGAACCCACATCCAAGTGACTGAAATTGCTTGAAAAGCAGACTTACCATCTGGAGCAGGAACAGGAGCAGGAGCAGGTGGTGTATCACCAGTTTTGGGTTCAAAGTGACCTTGCAAAGTTTCTGCTTGGAGAAAGTACATTTTAAAAGCAAGGACATGCAGAGTACTGGAATGGTTATAGTTGCAAGGAAAGGGTATTACAAAATGTTAATGGTTTCTAATAGAAAGAATGGAAAAAGCTTTGTTAAAAAAAAAGAAAAGGAAAGAGAAGGAAGAGAAGGAAGAGAAGGGGAAGGAGAGAGGGAGGTAGGGAGGGAGGGAGGAAAGAAGGGAGGGAAGGAGGGAGGGAGGGAGGAAAACAAAAACAGGAATACAAAAAAAAAAGAACCCAAAACCACACACCCACCCCACAGCAAACACTCCTCATAACCAAAAAATCCAACTCACCAAGCAACCAAAACCAAAGGAAAATTAAAAAACCTAAGCAAAGGGGCTCCAATAGAAAAAATAAATTACTCTAGTAATTTTGATCCCTCTGCTATCATCCAACTTTCTCTTCTGAAAAGTTACAGAACATTTCTGTTAACACTACTTTTATTGCTCCATTATGTTTACACTTAAAATTATTGTTGTATTTGCCTACAGAAGCTGTGCAGTATGAAAGGAGATGCTAGCAAGGAGCCCACGTCCAAATGACAATAATGGAGACCTACCATCAGGAGCAGGAGCAGCAGGAGCAGCAGGAGCAGCAGGAGGAGGAGGACGTGGCGATCCAGTTGCTTCGGGTTGAAATTGAACTTGCAAAGATTCTGTTTGGAGGAAGTAAACTTTAAAAAGCCAGGAAATGCACAGAACTGAAGGGGTTATGGTTGCAAAGAAAGGCCATTACAGAAATGTTAATAGTTTCTAAGAGTAAGAAAGGAAAAAAGACTTCAGTAAAAAATCAAGGGAAGGGAAGGGAAAACAATAATAACAAAAATCAAAAACTGTAAATGAAACTACCCACCCAACCACCACAACAACTACCCAATAACAAAAGATTCAACAAACCAAACCCAAACAAAAACCTAAGCAAATCAGGACCAATAGAGGAAAAAAAATGGTAACACTAGCAATTTTAATCCCTGTTTTATCTTTCACCATCCCCTTTCTCTTCTGAAAAGTCATAGGTCATTTCAGTTAGCACTACTTTTATTGCTCCATTATGTGTAAAATCAAGTAATGTTGTATTTACCTATGGAAGCTGAGCAGCATGAAAGGAGATGCTGTCTGGAAAATAACAGCTAAGAAACTATAATTTCTTGAAAAGCAGACTTACCATCAGGAGCAGAAGGAGCAGCACCAGCAGGAGGGGAACCAGCTTCTTTGAGGGAAAAGTGAACTTGCAAGGATTCTGTTCAAAAAAAGTAAATGTGAAAAAGCAAGGAAATGGACAGAACTGAAGGGGTTTAGGGCACAAGGACAGGCTGTTACAGAAAAGCTAATGATTTATAACAGAAAGAAAGGAAAACGCTTTGGTAAAAAAAAACAACAAAGTATAGAAAAAGAAAGAGAAAGAAAAAGAAAGAAAAATAAAGAAAAAGAAGGAAAGAGAAAGAGACAAGGAAAGATAAAAAAGAGAGAAGGAAAGAGGGAGGGAGGGAGGGAGGGAGGGAGGGAGGGAGGGAGGGAGGGAGGGAGGGAGGGAGGGAGGGAGGGAGGGAGGGAGGGAGGGAGGGAGGGAGGGAGGGAGGGAGGGAGGGAGGGAGGGAGGGAGGGAGGGAGGGAGGGAGGGAGGGAGGGAGGGAGGGAGGGAGGGAGGGAGGGAGGGAGGGAGGAAGGGAGGGAGGAAGGAAGGGAGGAAGGAAGGAAGGAAGGAAGGAAGGAAGGAAGGAAGGAAGGAAGGAAGGAAGGAAGGAAGGAAGGAAGGAAGGAAGGAAGGAAGGAAGGAAGGAAGGAAGGAAGGAAGGAAGGAAGGAAGGAAGGAAGGAAGGAAGGAAGGAAGGAAGGAAGGAAGGAAGGAAGGAAGGAAGGAAGGAAGGAAGGAGGAAAGAAATATAAAAAAAATCCCCAAACTAACACCCACCCACTCACCACTCCCCAAAACAAAACAAAACAAAAAACCAAAAAAAACCAAAAAAAAACCAAAACAAAAAAACCCAGAATCCAACCAATCAAGCAACAAATCTGAACTTAAACCAAAAATGCACAATCACATAGCAACCAGTAGGAAGAAAGCTTACAATAGTAATTTCAATCCCTGTATTAGGTTTCACTATCTTCTTTCTCTTTTGAAAATTGTCTCAGAACATTTCTCTTTGCACTAATTTTATTGCTCTCCGTTATCATTACAATCAAGTATTGCTGTATTTGCCTACAGAAGCTGTGCAGCATGAAGGGAGATTCTGTCTGGCAACCAACATCCAAGTGACTGCAATTACTTGAAAAGCAGACTTACCATCAGCAGCAGGAGTAAGAGGCTCAGCAGTTAAGGGTTCAAAGTGAATCTGTGAAGATTCCCTTCCTGATGTTAATGCTTTAACTTTGGAAGCTGCCAATGAGTAGAGATCCATAAAGTGTCTAAGCACGTGCTTTAAATAAAAGTAGAAGGAATCATTACTGCCAGGCAAGCTACACTTAAATGCCAAATAGCACACATCCAAATTTTTTACAAAAGACAAAACATTTCTTTTTAGCAAAGAGATCAAATACAGATTGTAAGCCAGGCATAATGTCAGTCCCAGGACTTAAACATCAAAACATCTAATGCTGGATTTTGTATTTTTTCTAAAATAGTGAATATTGATATCATTGAGGAGCAGAGAATGAGTCCACACCCTAGTAAGAAGATGCTTTGATGAGACGTTTTCAAGTATGCAGTACAGCATTGAGCTCTTGATACAATTTTTTCATTTTATTTCAATACAAGACTTAGTGCAGGTTCAATTTCTGTTCACAAAAAATGACCACACAGTTTCAGGCTAATGTTCACACTTCCAAGATGAGTCAATTGATTAATCCTTCCACTCCACAGGGGGGGAAAGAAGAAATGGTAGTAACAGAAGAAAACGTCACAAACCTACAGACCTCTGCAAACAAATAATCTGATTGCACTATAATTGGAAAAATGTAACTATTTCCATGTATGCAGTGGAAGAATGTCCCAATTTTGTTATATTGATTGTATTAATGATAAAATTAGCAGGACAAAAGAGCACAGATGATTTGGCAGTACTGGTAACTTTATATGTATCTCAAGTAGTCTCAACTATTTGTTGAACTTATTGGTCTTCTTTACAATGGTTAATCACATTTTATTTGTGATTATTTTCCCATTCAGATAGTATGACACTGATCTTTTGAATGTAAACTTGTGATACAGACAAAAATCAGCTTATTACCACAAACAGATTTACAAAGATTTTTGTAGTTTTTTTCTTTCCTTGGTTTCTCATTGCTGAATTTCAGAATAGTTGTTAACACTGCTAAATTCAATCAGGTTATTTCATTGTGGTTTCTAGGAACCAGCAGTGTCAAACCAACCCATATCACATCTTTTGTCATCAGAAAGAATCTACAAAATGTCTTGGTGCTGTGGTTCTAGTTCTGAAAGAGGATTCTTACAGATTATAAGGCCTTTAATTGAATTGTGCTCACCACAGACTAATTAACACAGTTCTAGAGGATGTGTCTGCAAACAACTGCACTGCTTTTAATGACAAGTGCTCCTAAAGTGATTCCTAACTCGTTACTTCACTCAAGATTGCAGGATTGCCCTTCATACAGTTTGGTATAAAGTAAAACTAAAATCCATTAGGTGACGTCTGTCTATAAAAGGCAAATTTCATAATAAAACCTCAATAATGAGCTTGGAAAGGAATCAAACAGAAACTAGAGATGAGGGCAGAAGAGAGAGAGGGAAAAGGTGGAAAGAGAGATGGGGAAAGGGAGAAAGAGGAAAATGGATGGAGAAAAGGAAGTTCACAGTGACACAGACTGTGAGCCATTGGTGCTGTTTGTATATGTCCTGAGTTACCAAGTGCACCTGAGGCTGCCAGGTGAACATGAACTTTACCAGTCTGTCCCAGCAGCGAGCTCCCCAGCATGTACTCTACTATGTTAATTATACCACAAGCACTTTGTGCAAATATGAAATTAGACTTTTTGTATTTCTGATTCTCTTCAGGAGAAAAAGAGGGAACAGGCTGCAGATGCTTCTGCAATCATTCTGAGGTCAAAAAGACTGGGAGTTGGGATGGGATAAAAAGAAAAAAGAAGCTGCATCCACCACCGAATTAGAAAAGCAGGATTTAAAACCTGTGATTGCAACAATGCCTCCTGTGAAAAGATGCCACACATGGAACCTTTTGTGCAGCTCTAAAATGGATCACTGTACTGGGAAAACATTTTTAATTCTACCCTTTGATGGAAAAGTTCATCTGTGCTAATTAAGCCTCATGGGAATCTCAAAGTATTGCATATTCCATATTTCCATCTTTTAGTGTGGAAACACGATAATCCATACATAATTTATATCTTTATCAGGCATGTATGCATGCAAGAGAGCAACACTGAGAATTTTACAGCTTAGAATCTATCTTTCTTGAATGTTTGATTTTGTGACCCTGATCCTGCAATTTTATACTACATTAGAACAGAAAATCTAGAACAAATTGTAAGGCATTACTGCAGAAACTTACACACTGTATGAAATACTTATTTTGTCTAAGATCCTTGCAATTTACTCATTTACCTGCTCTTCAGACAGAGAAGTAAAATGAAAGAAATATGACTCACTCTGCCTTTTGCTCTCTCATTGGGAAAAAAAATCTGTCTTGACACTAATATATTCTGCACAGCTATAAAGACTAATGGCTAGTTTCTGCAGAAGACATCAAACTTAAAAACAATGAGGAGACATTGCACTGAATCCACTGAATCTATGTTTAGAGCCAAAACTATGGTACATTTTCTGTTAATTTATCTTTTTTCCTACTTATTCTTTTGTCCTAACAAAATCAGTATTTATATATAATATTAATTATATTTATAATAAATTAATATAATAAATATAATTATTATATTTATATAGAAGCTACATGAGCAAAATAGCTTCTATATTAAACATTCTAAATATCAGGTTTTTTAAATGAGGACTGCTCAAAACTCCATAATTTATTCTAGAACTGTGGGTTGAAAAAAATCTGATACTGACCAAAATGGAGTATGAAAATCTTGTATTTTTTATTTGGTTGGTTTTGTTTGTTTGTGGGAACCTTACTTGGTTTTAGTTTTGTTTGTGTTTTTTTTTTTTCTTTTTTAATTAGTCTTGTGTATATTAATGGGAAAAAAAAGAGGGAGATAGAGGGATATTAATTTTCAGGTACATATACTTCTGTCCATGTTTGTATTCCCATCAGTTATTTGACGCTGTAACTGCAAAATTAAAAGTTACCATCATCTCTGAAATACCATGTGCAAGAATATACATGGACATTGTTTTTCTGCTGTTGACTGTAATCGTTTTGAAGCTTTTTGCTCTCCACATGCTCAGAGCAGTCTATCTGCCTGTTGTGTCTCAGATGCCAAAAATGAAAGAAAATTAAAGCAGAAAAAATGAAACAGGATTGGTTTTAGACTCTAACCTGGAACAACAAAGCCTCTGGCTTGCCCCTCACTGCTTCCTCTGAAAGGGTCTCCAGCTGCAGGCTGGGGAGCGGCGTGGCTGCTGCAGCACCTGCCACGGCCTCCTCTTTGGCCTAAAGGGCAAAAAAACCCAGTACCAGTGGTAATTCTCCTTCAGACACACCAGCTGGGATGAACTGGGTCCCCTTGAGCCCATTGAGTGGACTTGCATTGATCACCGGACCTAACATCCATGAATAAAGTACAAATGATTGAATTTTCATTGCAAATAAATCTCTAATTCACAGTGCTGGGAGAGAATGCTACCAAGAAAATAAAAAAAGCACCTTGCCCTGGTCAGAAAAGAGAACGGCCAAGGACATGGCACATATGTACTACTGTGAAAACACGGCAGTTGCTGCATGACATTCACTTCCAAAGTCTGAAAGAAGCCAGTATGAAGCTGGTGGTGGCCCAAAGAAAATTTTCTCTCAGCACAGTTTGCTGTAGGTGATAAATGCAGTTTAGGTTCTGTCATTTTCTATGAACATTAAAGGAAAGAGACTTGAAAAAGATACCTGAAAATATAATTAACAACAGTTTTGGTGAACGCAGAAACTAAAATAAAGAAGAGAATCCCATGTTGCTAGGAATTAAAGATGTAGTAAGGGAAATCAACACTCCAAGGTAATGAAAACACTTCTTTTGCTCTATGCTGCTCTAGATTAAAAAGTTATGAAACCATCTGCCTTTAGAGCTAGAGTTGAAATAGTCCTTTCTCCTAAATAATTAATATGTACATCTTTATTAGACCTTCAAATAGTCCTGTAACAGGGCACAATTGTGCAAGTCAGAGGGAAAATTTGAGATTACTATTAAGTTTAAAATATGATTTTAAAAAATACCACAGAAGTTTCTGACCAAAGATTATGATTTCCTGCCTTTTCTTTTCCTATTTATGATGTTTCATAAGCTAAAGGAGCAGACAAAGCCAAATATGGCCACCAAGTATGTGACCTCTCATTATTCAGTAGAGGATTAACCATAAAATTTGTGTGTTCCATTAGTCTTCACTTGTCAACCAGAAATAATGCTCAGTGAGGGAAGGAAAGTGGATTTTGGCATAACTTCTACATTTAGAACAAGTTGTGTGTGTACTACAAACTTGCATTTTATTTCACTGAGGTTTATTAAGATGGAAGAAGTTAAGCAGGGAAACTTCAACACTAAGAAAAGGAAGTTGCTTTGCAACAACTTCTCTCTTCCCCTGAGAAGAAGCAGTTCTAAGGCTTTGGCGTGTTTGGAAACACAAATCAGAGGGAACACTTCCAATTCTTACCTCATTCAGGGCGTCTTCCACAGCTTTCATATGACTGATGAGCAACTCTTTGTCTCTATTATAAAAGAAAAAACAAAACAAAACAAAATAATGGAATATCTTTATGGAACTGAAGCTCTACCAATGTAGAAATTAATCTTCTGCTACTTTATGGAGGTCATGTCTTGTAAAATAATTGTTGATTATTATAACAGTTATAAACTGTTCAGGTTTTCTCTCTTTTTCATATCTCCAATGCAAACCCTAAAAATAGTTAATGTACCACTATTTGGTTCATTTCCATATGAAAGATGATTCTGTTGAGGATAAGCAATTCAAGTAGATGTAATTATAGGTCTATCAATGAACAAGTATCATGGCTTGGATATAGAGGTCATAAAAAGTCTCTAGCAGGGTGGTAGTATATTCTTGTATTGGAAAACACAGAGAGATTCTGTTTATTTCATCTGCTTTGCTTATATGTTCCAAAAGGAGAAAAAAACCCTATTTGTTGTGAAGAGTTGCTATAATAATGAAGGGAAGGGTAGCTTTCTTGTTTGATGTTCAGCTGCTCTATACAGGGAAAAAATGCCAGTTTTAAAGTCACTTTTCATTAAAATAACCTTTACTGGATATATGTATGGCCACAAGGAATGCTCTTTACTGAAATGCCCAAAATAGATCGGGGCAGGATGAAAACGGAATGCTTTCTAGAACAAGTCCTTCTGCAGGTGACACTTGCTTTGATCAAATCCTACCATCATTTGGTATGATTTGATAATTTTAATTAGCTTGTTAAACATTTCATTGAGGACTATGCAAATTGCATTATATCTCTGGTGCATAAAACCCTTAAAGCTTCTCAGATGCTGCTCTTCAGGGGTTGAATAATCCCAGGTATGATGAGAAATTTTAATTAACTAATTTTTTTTAGATCCTAGCCATGGAACAACAATATTCATAATACATATTTCATGCTATGATAAGTATTAGAAAACAAAATCTGCAAAGATTTAATTTTTCACATGGTGTAAAAATAGCTTAGCAATAACCTCCTTCAAGTCAAGGGGGCTCCTTTTGACTTTTCAAGACCTGTGCCTGAGCCTTTCCCTTCACTCAGGGTTGTTGTGTAGTGGTGTGGGGATTAGGGCTAAATCCAAAACTCCCTGAAATCAGAACAAAGATCTATCTTGTACCACAGGAAAGGCTAGGTCCAAAATGGGTTTCAGTACCTTTGGTGGCAAAGACCTGTCCCCTATCTGATGCTTCTGTATTCACTATAAATAAATTGTATCTGTCTACAAAAAGATGGTGTGGAAACACAGAGAACAAGCAATCATTTCCTAAGTAAACAAAACTTTAAGGATCTGCCAAAGAGATGTTCTCAGAGCAGTAAGATAGAACAGGTATTTTGTTTGCTAGTTATTTCAGCACCCAGAATTTGGAGCACTATTATGGGATAACTGCATAAAATGTATGACCTAGTATTTTGAACTAACACTTTTGTTTTTAGAAGACTATCCCTGAATTTAAAAATAAAAGAGACATATGTACTTTTCTCTTCTAACCTTACACTGTACAGGGCTAAAACCCTGCCCATGGAAGTAGGAATTTAAATTTTTATTTACTTTAAGTGACATCCCCCAGGCCCCAGTGCTCACTTTACTCCCAGTTTGAGGGCAGGTTCTGCCTCCTCAAGAGTCTCCTGAAGCTGTTGCTGGTCCTGCTCCGTGTCTTCCTGGAGTCTTTTCTGGTGATACAGAACCTGGTCTCTGCTCCTCAGCTGCTCCATTGTGTTAGAGAGGTTCTGCCACAGCAGACAGAGAGCAGAGTTACTCTTTAGCCCAAATAAACTTCACTTTATGCCACTGGCTACTGACCAACGTGGAAGACAAATTGATTGCGAAGTAGATTTGGACCACTGCATACTAAGGTTTTATGAATTTCCTAGAAAAAGCATTACTGATTCAGAAACCCCTAGTTTTTAGTATATTTGCTATGTATAAATGTGCTTTAGAAAACAAAATTATTGTAGGCAAAACCCCCCAAAACAAACCCCCCTTGAAGTATTTTCCTTAAATCGTTAAAAATAAAACATAGATAGCTTTAAAAAAAATTTAAAAGGAGTCTTTGAAGTGTTGTCTCAGTAGCCTAAAATTCCATCAGACTGAGTAGCGTGTGTGTATTTACTCCTGTTACTTTATTTTCACAAGGACTATACTATTTGGCTTATTTAACAAAAGGTAAAATTCTGTTGACTGTTCCAGAAGAATAGGCTTACCAGCAGAGATACATTAGCGGCTTGGCTTCTATCTGGGCTGGCAAATGAGTGCAATTCCAGTCTATTACTCAGCTCCTGAAGCCGTCGCTGGTGTTCTTGTAAAAGCAATCTTGCCTCCTGCTCACGCTGCAAAGCATTATCTAACTCCTCATGTATATTGTCTTGGTTGATTTTCTGGAGAGAAAAACAAGTTGTGCCTGATTCTGTAACTATATTCAGTGGTTTCCCTACCACTGAGTGAGTTCCACTTGCAAACATACCAAATTCTAAAACAAATGCATGCTTAGGATTAGTATTGAGGGTTTTTTAACATGAAGACAGATCACTGAACAGTAAGACTGAAGACCAGTTAATTACTGTATTTTTTATAAAGAACATTCATGTAAAGTCTTGGCATTCAATATTCTATTCAAATTAGGACCCTAGGATGCAAAACCTCAATATTTAGAAGGAAAAATATGCAGATCAATGATCAAAATTTTAGTGGATAGCTTATTAATCCTTGTAAACAACTTTGTGGATTGTTCTTCTCCTCCAAAAACTGTTCCAGAAAGAAGAAATAATTCTTCAAGGAAAATCATTATCTGCATTTCAACTACAATCTAAAATGTGATGGTAAAATGTGATAAAATTTTCATCTAATTGTCCCAAAGCACTAAGGGAATAAAACCTGTTGAGAACAGAACTGAAGATGATTAGATATTTTGGAGTAAAAAAAAAATCCATTTTATTAGATAGGAACAGGAAGGACAATAAGTGAGACATCATCTAGAGCATATTATCTGCTTGGAACTGTTTGGATTAGGACACATTGCCAGGTTCTACCAACTAGGCTTCAGGTTAGGGAACCCACAGTGTTTCAGTAAGTTAATCAGCAACAGTAAAAGACTCGGGAGAATTTTGTGCATTTGTGTTACTGAGAACGTAGGAAAAGGCTTTTTTCCCCCACCATAAAGTTACTTCTTCAGAGAAACAGACCTACTAAAATTTGTATTGTATTTATTATAACATTCATCAACATCCATACCGAGTTTAAACTGCTATATTTATATTTAATGAACTTCTCATAAACATTCTTATTGAATACCCTCATTCCAGCTGACTTTACTCTGTTGAAGTGAAATCTTCTTTTAGGATACATAAATCATCACAACATTTCCAACAAAAGGGAGAACCTAAACTGATGAACACCAAACTGCATTTTATACAGGATACCTCCTTCTACAAATCAAAAGGAAACTCCAGTGGAAAAGGGGTCTTTCTAAATACATCTGTCTTCTAGTTTAGAGATATTTACAAGGCAAGGTTTCTGCAAAATTCTGTTGAAAGTAAATCAATTTTATGCTTGTTTTCAAAAAGGACACAAATCAAAAATGTGTAGAAAGGAGAATCTCTTTTAAGCAAGGGAGCCTCCAAATCAAATGTACTTACATGCTGAAGTTCATTTAATTGCTCCTGCAGTCTGTGGGCCTTTTCAGCATCTTTTTGCATCTCACTGAAAGCCCATCTGCATTCTGCAAGCTGCAGGTGCAGTGAGCGGGACTCTATCTCTGTTGCATGAAGCCTTTGTGAAAATTCCAATATTTCTTGCTGCAAGACTGCTATGTTTCTCTGTCAGCAAACAAAAACAAGTTGATGGGCTATAAAATCTGCTATGTCAGCAATAAAATAAATCGTATTTAAGACCCAAGAAAATGAAGACAAAACTATCATTTTTTCCTCCACCTCTAAAAGACATACACAAGGGCAAAAGTTTGAACCTGTCACCTGCCAACCCTAGCAAGGGCTACAAATTCTGTTTACATAGAAGTACTATTTTCACCTAAAGTCTCCAATAAAAGATTGTCGGAGAAAGAATTTATCCTTTCATTTTGGTTAAAGGGAAGAAGGTTATCTTAACTGAAAGAAAGGATAGTAAACATGAGAAAGTAGAAAACCATAATAAAAAGCATCCTTAACATTTACATCAAACAAAAAGCAAACTTGCTCTTATAAGCTAATGTAGATCTGATAGACCTTGAAAAAAAATCTTTTATTTGGATACACTAAACCTCCTCCAAAAATTCTTTGTCAATAAAAGAGAAGACCTATTCACACCCTAATGTGTGACAAATCAACTTCTGAGTGCCCATATAGTGGTATTTCATTGTCATGGACTAAATGGTGCTATCAAGGGAGCTTCACTGCTGCTGTAAGCCTTCTGTTTCCATGAAGGAGGACTGTAAATCTGCTTACTGTGCTGGGCAGTCTGTCATACAATCCAGCTTCCAAGGCCTGGGCATTTACTCTGTGGAGCCCACAAGCCAGCCTCTGTATCAGGGAGTCTCTCTCCAGGTAGCCTCTGCACCCAGAAGGTTTCCCTTGAACTGTCTCCATCAGTATGCTCAGGTTGTCCATCAGTTTTGCAAAGCAGTTCCTGGCTACACTGATGAGTGAGTGTCCAGAAAGCCAGGAGTATGCATCTTTAAGAAACAGCAACAAAAAGAAAACATCAAGCAGGTTATTACTTCCCATGTCCTGTAATATCATGTTCTTTTTCATTTATACAGGATGGAACCTGTAAATATTCTGAAACACAGAATACTGAATCTGAAACACTGTTCAAACTTCGCTTTTTGAGGATATTAACTCAATTTATTGAAAACAGCATGCTCAAAGAAAAAAGTGCCTGAAAGTGCATCTAAGCACATTTGATGCAATGACAACTTTTATACCAATTTAGTATTTAGCCTTCTGGAAAATGCATCACCTTGTCTTTCTCCTGCTAGTTCCCTTTATTCACATAAATTGTCCCTCTTCTAATATCCTTTTTTTCTGTGACAAAATTGTGGGGATTCTGAAACTAGAGATTAATAAAGAACCAGGGATGGCAGCAATGCAGATGAACCAAGGAAGCCTTTATCAGTTTTCACTGTAAATAAACTCCAGAAACACTCTCCAGCCTTCTGCTTCCATGGCTATAAAATATATATAAAATATCCTATCAGCTGTTAAAGAAAATGAATCTGTTCCAACAGTACAGAGATGTGATCATTCAGAGAATGTAGAAGACGGTTATTATTTTACCCTGCAATAAAATTACTCCTTCAGGGAAACAGCCCCACTAAAATTTGTATTGACTAGGTCAGGATATAACCTCTCATCAAAGGTGTGTATCATAATATTCAGAAATATCTCTTCAGAGCTACGATCCAGAATAGTTTAGATAAAATCATAAAAATAGAAATTATATGACCACCCTTACTTACTTATTTTTAATATATTTCTGCTACAACAATACAGTGTTAAAATTACCTTGTGTGCTCAGAACATCCTCCAGTTCAGAGACGGAGCTGATTATTGCAGTATAGAGGTTAGAGCTAGTCAACCAATCAAGTGCTTCAATACAGTCAACTCCTTCCTCTTCAAAACCTGGGAAACAGAATTGCAGCTATCAGGATAAGTGGATCACTAAGATATGGCACACTCCAGCTCTTTCAGAAATTAACCAAAAATAAGCATAGAAACAACAAATTAGTCAAGACAATTTAGACCATTTTAAGCATGCTTCCAGAATTACTAAAAAAGACCAGTAGATTAATCTTCTAATTTGCAAAACATTTATGATATACCATTTGTCCTTGCAGAGGGAAGTATAAACTGATCTGGCAACAGAAAGGGGCAAGTAGACATAGTCTCTAAAGAAAAATTCAAAATCCTATGCTAATATTTTACTTTAATCAAAACGCCATTTTTGTGGGTTTTATTAGGAAATAAATATTAAAAATTATTTTAAAAAGAAAAGGAAATACCTTTTCTAAAAAAAAAAAAAAAAAAGAAAAGGTGATGGTTAATAATTTAGGAACATTGCAAGATATTTACCACAGAGAAGATGCTGTAGCACCTAGTTCTGAAATTCATAACACAAATATCAAAAATACCAGATAGTGTTAAATTCATGTGCATAATTGCAATTTTACCTGCAATGCTTAACATAAAACCCAGCATTTTCTCTTAGAGTGAAATACATTTGTCAAGCAACATAAAAAACATAAATAATATTTGTCCAAATATCATTAACTATGTCTTTATGTCCCAGCAATAATAATAATCTTGCTCTTTGTTATTCCTTAACCATATAATTTGTCATGAGAACATTTCACTTACGTGACACATGCCTGCCTCTGGATTCTCCCACACAAACTTGAATTCCAGTGCATCCTCTGGAGCCATCTGTCCAGACGAAAAAGGTGCCAGAATATCGGGCCAGAGCCCTCAGCCTGTGAGCGGCCAGAACTGCAATCACAGCTCTTCGGAAGACCTAAATCAGGTGCTTGGCTCTTCTCTGCCCCAGCCTGCCTTCAACTTGGCTGTTTCCCACATTAGTAGGGAGAGCATAAAGGAGGCTGATGATCTTCTGGTTCAATAATTTGTGCTGGTTCACCTGTTCCTGGAGAATGTCTCTTTGGCAAGACACAGAGCACAGTCTGCCGTAGAGAGGACACAGGGCCCCTGACAGCAGTGCACAGGCTGCCAGCAGGGATAAGCGTGCTTTGTGAGCATTTGATAATGTGTTTGTCATGGAATTGTTTTCGTGGGCCAGTTTCTCACGGATTTGTTCGAGGCCATACAGTTTTTGCCTGGTTTTCTGCACTGTTTCTTCACATTCCTGCAACAGAAACAAACCAAAAACTAAAAGGAAGAAATATTAACTAGATGGTTTTTACCTAGACAAGAGCAAAAAGAAAATTCTTTGTTTTGCCATTCAAAAAATGTATTACAGGAGTAAAAAAATTGTAGTAATGGTGGGGATGAAAGTATCTCCTTCTAGTAAACTATTACAGAATCAGATATATGAAACCAAAGCAATGATAGGAGGGAAATTTACAGGATCATCAACTGCAAATTGGACTCCTGATTTCTAAGAACAATCCACCAATACAGTGACAGCTCACAGAAGGTCCAACACCGCTTCTCTGCCCACAATACAGTTTTATGAGTTGACTTAACACTAGTAGTAACATCCTCCAATTTCAGGGAGAGCACTGCTCTACCAAGCAGAAAGCCAGTGTAAGTGAGAGAAAAAAGGTAAGGAAGGCTGGAACGTGACGCTAGACAGATTAAATTTTTCAGCATGCAAAGACTTCCAGTCCTGAAATCTGCATCAACTAAAACATTATTCTATGAAGTAAGTTGCAGCAACTCACAAATAACAAGGGACATCTATTCCCTTTATTCACAATGCTTTTAATTGAAACAGGTGTGAAGGAATGTGATGGTAAAGACAGGAAGTGGTGGTTGTGGAATAACAGGTAACATTTTGGGTTGCAAATAACTCATCTAACAAGCAGTGGCAGTTTCACACTTTAAAACCACTTCTCACTGTAGTATCATGTCCTGGTTTAGGGCAAATGTGGGAGAAAACCTCTGGAAGGAGCTCCAGAAAGAAAACCCCCACGGCCCCTTGCCCCCACCTGGTTTGGGAAGAATTTCCTTGGAGAGAAGTGGGAAAAAAACCGGTTTATTTAACAAACAAGACACCACCCAGCACAAAAAAAAAAAAAAAAAAAAAAAAAAAAAAAAAAAAAATTAACAACGCCAGATGACAAAAACCCTTTCACCACTCTGAAGAGATGACAAATTTAGAAAGTGTCTTCCGGGCGTGGTCGCCCAGTTCTTGGTCTCTGACACTGGGGATGGCTGCTGCAGATCACCAAATGCAGGCTCCTGGTGTTTCTCGGTGTTTCCCAGGTCCCAGTACGGAGCAGGTTATCGTGATATTCAGGAGAGGGAAAGAAAATAGTCCAGGGAGAAAAAATTGGGCTGCTTAGCTAAACTAACTAATAAGCAAAGGCAAAAGCAAAAGCAAGAGCAAGAGCAAGCAAGCAAAGCCTCTCCTAGACAACAGACCATGGGGGGAGGTGAACTGGCTGATAACAAGACAAAACAAACCTTCACTTTCAGAGTCAGTTCTGAAAGCACAGGACATAATATCAAACATAAACAGAACACACGATTTGGGATACAAACACCATAACATCACCCTAGGACAGTCACAAATGCACATTTTCATTGATACACGACACGCATTGTCCACAACGATTGCTGTGTTGGTTGGGTTCATCACTTGTACTGGATCCATTAAAGGAGGTCTTGTCAGCCACTGAGTGAACTTAGACATTCAACATGAATTTACCTTGCTTTTCTCTCAGCACAGAGACAAAGGAAAAATTAGATCAGGTGCTGTTGTTGTGCAGGATCCTTGCTCATTCTGGAGCTGTAATTCACAGCTCAGCTGGAGTGGTTCATTCACCACTCCTGGGCAGAAAGCAAAATGCCTGTGGGAAACAAAGTCATCTGTTCACGTGAATAAGCAACAATAGCACAGAACATCAAGGGGCCACTCTGACTGTGACCATGTCTCCTAGTTGTTAGCCATCTGGGATAGGTACTTTGCACCAGGGCTGTGGGCAGAGTTAGATAAAACCTTGCAGATGACAAGAGACCTCAAACTGAATGATACCAGGCAAAAATTGGGTATGTCTGATGAAAAGCCCACTTTGGCTTTAGTTAGCTTTGAATCAAATTCATTTCCAGGTAGCATTTGTTTGAATTATTTTAAAAACCACATTCCTTGCTTTGGAATGAACCATGAAAATATTTTGTGTTGAGTTTAATCAGTGGGAGTTGTTTGGTTTTTTCTTTTTGGTAAAGAATGGGTTCTGCTTTGAATTTTCTTCTCCCAGTTCTCTCCTAAGTGATTTATGCCTTAAGCTCTTAATAAGTCTGTAGGTGAGAAATACCTAAAGTTCTTGAGAGATGAAACCAAAGCAAATAGCAACCCTCCTCCTGTCAGCAGGATGGGTTATCAGTTACACAACACAGATGCACAGAGCAGGTTTATCACAAGAGTGCTTTGATCTCCAGTAATCAGCTGGATACCTTCAGAACATCTTTGGAAATTAGGGTGAGTAAAAACTGCTTGTGGGTTCCATGCCATTCAAAAGGCAAGGCCTTTAGGCCTCCAGGCAGAGGACACCAGGAAAATGGCACAGGCAAAACCACATTTTGTTCCCAGTCACTGAAAGCCCTGGAGATGCCAGGGAAGTCACATACTGGCAGGTGGGCAAATCTCTCCTCTGGCTTCCCTGCAGTGGGGTTTGGGTGTCAGGATTTGAGTGTCACTGTGTATTTATTCCACCAGTGCCTGCACATACAACTGGTTCCTGTATCTTCAGCTGTGAATGCTTCAGTGCAGTGGACTTGCTCTTCTCTCTTTTATATCTTTCTACTGTACAAATCCAGGACAATGTTCTGTTCTTTTCATTCATACTCATTCTTGCAAAGAAAATCTCACAGCAAGAAATTGGACAAGCAATGGAAAAAAGAAAGTGGGAAAGCAAGAAAGCAAGCAAGAGAAAGAAAGTGAGAAAGCGACAGAGAGAGAGAAAGAAAGAGAGAGAGAGAGAAAGAAAGAGAAAAAGAGACAGAGAAAGAGAGAAGGAAGGAAGGATTCCAGGAAGGGAGGGAGGGAGAAAGGGAGAAAGGAAGAAAGGAAGAAAGAAATGGAGAAAGAAAGAGAGAAAGAGAAAAAAGGAAGATAAAGAAAGAAAAAGAGAAGGAGAGAAAGAAAAAGAAAGAAAGAAAGAAGGAAAGAAAGAAGGAAAGAAGGAAAGAAGGAAAGAAGGAAAGAAAGAAAGAAAGAAAGAAAGAAAGAAAGAAAGAAAGAAAGAAAGAAAGAAAGAAAGAAAGAAAAAAGAAAGAAAGAAAGAAAGAAAGAAAGAAAGAAAGAAAGAAAGAAAGAAAAGAAAAGAAAGAAAGAAAGAAAGAAAGAAAGAAAGAAAGAAAGGAAGGAAAGAAAGAAAGAAAAGAAAGAAAAAGAGGAAAGGGCTTGAACTTGCCAGTGTGAGAGTTTCAGATAAACCAGGTGAGCACAAACTGCTTTGTGCAAGAAGCAGGTTAATAAATTCTTTATGTCCTTCTGGAACAATTTCCTAGAGTGCTCAACTCACCTTCACAACAAAGGTGCTGCTTTGCTGAGCCTGCAGGGAGCTGTTCTGAGTTACTCAGGTACTTGCACAGTGCCCACCCTGTCAATGGGGGCATCCCAGGAAATGGCTCCTGCTGCTGCCTTCCAATCTTCCAAAAGCAGATTGAGTCTTGTTTCTCTTTTCTGTGCTCTATGTTTTAGTAGAAATTAGAGAAATTAATTAATCTGACTTCTAAATTAGAAATTTAGAAGTCAGAGATGTGCACATCACCCTCAGAACAGAGAACGGGAGGCTACCATGAATTCTTAATTCCTGTTGGATTTTGTTCTGCAGTTCAGGCTACAAATGCAGTCTTCAAACACCCAAAAGCCTTTCCCCTCTCTCTTCTCTAAGGGGAGTGGAGCTGAGTTGCTCCATCTCAGACTACAGAAGTTCAAAGCATGGTATTAGGTCACTGAAATGTGGCCTTAAGAGCTTGGTTTCTTTCACTTTAAAATGAATTTAGTGACTATTTTTGAAACAAACAGTATGGATTTGCTTGGGTGTTGGTTCATTACCAATAGTTTGGAGACTTCAATGCAGCAGCTGCTGCTTGCACAAGAGGAGTCTTTCTTGATGGGCATCAGCAGGACCCAAGGCTTTATTGTCCAAGACAGTTCAGGGGGAGTTGAATTATTAAAGAAATATGGATATTGATCTAGTACCAATATCCAACTGTGACAGACAAAAATGCTCTAACAGTTTAAAGTTAGAAAGCATATGTTTATTCGACACCAGGCAGCGTGTGGATAGCTCCCAAATACACACCGCGGCTTCCAAGTGATTACAGAGTCTTTTTATCCATACAATTATTGCATACCCAAAATACAAATACATATTCATAATTTTGGTACATCCCATTCCTCACTTTGCATGCTAATAATTTCAAAAGCTATTAAGATTTTGTTCCTTGAAACGGGTCAGTGGTCCCTTTCATGGGGAGGGGTCCCAAAATGAGGAAGTAAATGAAGTCTTCCTCGTTCTGACCTTTCTACCTTTTCAATGCAAATATGACAAATGAACTCTTGGTAGAACTGCCATTGTCTTCAGTTGGTTTCAGAACAGAGGAAGCCCACAATTGTCTTATGCTCCTAAAAGCTATTTGTCAGATTCTATATTCTTCATTATAAACCCAGCTAACTAAACATTGTGTTGACAAGTTAACAATTATTAGGTAACTACTAAAGGGAGAAAGGGACGTTTACAAGCTTTACCAAGAAATTCCAAAAGAAGAGTAGAGTAATGAGACCAAAGAGAACTAAGAGTTTTAAGGACTAAACTAGTTAAATTATAAGACAGTTTCACAAGATCAAAAGAAAATCCACTAAATACAAAGCTTTTTAGAAAAGCACGAATTAATGTATCAATATAAAAGGGGAAGGATTGTTATATGTAATATGAGTAATTTGTGCCTATAAAGTAAAATATAGATGTAATGTTTAGTATTACTAAGAAATATTTGTATAAAACATGCGAGTCTGAGCCAAGAGATTACCTCACATATGTTGAGACCACCCCTGACAAAAAGGAGGAAAACTTAATTTACAAACAAATTCCGATAGCTTACCCAGAGATAAATTGTTTCTCAAAGTGATCCTAGTAACTCCCAAGCAATGATCCTCTCAATAACTACCCAAGATTGAGATTGCTAGAGTCACCAGAGAAATACATCTCAATGCCAAGTTCCAGTAACTCAGTCAGGGGTGTACATCACTCTCCAGACACCATTTTGTTCTCCCCAACACAGAGAAAAGAAATTCTATAAATATGTAAGACTCTAAATAGGAAAAAAAGCCTGATCACTGAAACTCTGCCTCAAGCAAAATAAACTGTATAAAAACCGCTTAAGAGAGACAGTCTTGTGTGAAACATAAAGGACCCTATGCTGTAGCAGTCAGACCTGTGTCTCATCCAGTGCTGATCCCGGGCTCAGCACTGTCCTTTTTATTGTAGCTAGCTCAGACTGAATTTGATCACTAAATAAAACTCGGTGTTATTACTTTTAATTTAGCTAGATCAATTTTTACTTATAACAGTTCTTTAACTGAAGTTCTGCCATTTGTCATCATTTTAAAAGTAAAAAGTCATCTGATTAAATCACTAACAAAATTACTAACTTTTAACAAGTGGAGAAGGGTGTATTACTTGCGCTGTTATTTGTGTCTAAAATTTTTGTGCACTAGATATTAATAAAAGTTTGTTTTTAAAGTATAAATACAAAAATCCTCCCCCAGCCAAGCTGATGGCCCTGATCAAGCCATGAACCTGGCTGGTAAAGAAAAATACATTAGGAAACCTAGATGCTCCATTGAGATAAATGAAAAAAGCCTCATGAAACGTGGAGAAAAATCAAAACCCCATAATTCCAATAAAGATTTGTAGGGAACGGTATGTTTATTCACAGCGCTGTGGACGCATGTCGGGACACATTGCCCTTCAATGGACATGTGCACCCTGAGAACTCCTGATCCTTTTTTATTACCCTAATTTCCATATGCATAGAATTTCACAATAGGTTCATGCATATTCATTATGCTGATTTTGCGTTACACTTAGCGCTTAGTTACACTTGTACTCAGTTTTTGTCAGAAAGTACAGAAAGAACACCTGGGTCATTCTGCCCTGTCTGTTACAAGGACTGAGGAGTCTTTCTTATCTCTTCCTTAGCTGGGACAACTTTGCTAGTGCTGTAGTTATTAGACTAAACAACATATTTCACGTATGCTAGCAAGCTCAAAGTGGTACATTTCACCTAAATCCAAATGGATTTTTACTTTGTTAAATTTTCACTCTCACTCATTCGGAAGAATTTTTTTTTCAAGTCCTCATAGTGAAAAAGAGATCCACGCAGTGCTCAAAAACTATGTTTGTCCTTATTTTTCTCATTATACAAAGAAGAAGGGGGTAAAAGGGGTTGGGCTGAGGGTACACCCCCCTCTTTGAGTCTTAAGTAAATAATATAACGTTCTAATAATCCTATGATATTCAGCTGCCTAAAATACCCTTCAGTGGACAGTGGAAAGCATAGACAAACATCCTGAAGTCTACCTACTTCATGGACAGTTTATATAAGAACTTGATTTATTTACAAACTATTTCTCATGCTTACAAACTTTTTCTTGCTTACAAATTGTTTTTTCTGTTTACAGATTGTTTTCTGGGTGTTGGGTTTTTCTTCAAGGCATAAATGGGTTACAGGTTGTTTTTAATAGTTAGACTTTTCTATAAGGGTTAAATCAGTTAAAGTTTGAATGGTTTTTGTTTTTTAAAGATAAGTTCTAACATATAAGCATTGTGCCTGTGGCCTGAGTTCCCTCATAAAAGATCCTGAACATGAATACTGCAGTTTCCATGGACATTCGGCCCATGCTGTCTTCTGTTTTCCTGTTTGCAAAGGGTCCTTATAGATGGAAGACAGAGAACAAATTACAAATTTTATTAAGCCAGGAAGGGTGAGATGTTACCAAATATCATAGATGAGCTTGCTACCAAGCCCCAGGATTGACTGACCGGGGCTTCTCCCACTCAGATCTCTTATGAAGCTGCAGGCAATTCACTGCCCCGAGGAGAGAAAGGCCAAGGGCAGCCGAGGGCCGGTGGCCTGGCTCAGCATTCCCACTCTTGTGCCGGCTGCCCTGCGACTCCTGGCAAAGGTCAGCAGTGTGTGCAGCACTCTGGGCACCGGGGCAGGAGCCGGGCTGCTCGGCAGGCTGGAGCACAGGGCAGCGTCCTTCAGGCACGGCGCTTGTGCCAGGGGACCATGGGCCAGCGGGAGGCAGGGACAGCTTGTCAGCTCACGGCTGCAGGAGCCAGTGCCTCACACAGCTCTGGGAGGCAGCGCCTGCAACCCCGCACTTCTGCACTGAGCCACAGCAAAGCTGTGACCTGCAGAGTGCTTTGCAGAAATATTCAGGGCCAGCAGGCCAGCCTGCTTTGTGCTCTCTGGCACACAGCAAGCGCTGTGCCACGCCGCAGCTCGGAGCTGCTGGGAGAGAGGGAATCGGGGATGCGCCTGAGGGTTTTGCTTGAGTTGTGAACTGATTTGGAAGAGAGCAGAAATATTTCAGTAGGCAATCTGTGTTTTCTTCCTTAATTTCTCAAAGAAAGTCACAATGTGTTGCACACAGGTAGGGGGTATTGTCAAAGAAAGGCCTTATAAAATCAGGCCTTACTCTCCTAAAAATGAGCAGCTGGCCTGTTATGTCTTCTACGTACAGCTAGCTAAATTCCCATGTGAAAAATCATGACTGCAGTTAGCACAACAAGCTCTTGTGGTAAGAAAACTGCATCTGTAATAATCAGGAAATCTGTCCAATGGGAGTCCACAAAGGAAAATTGTAAACACCTGAGTAAAAGAGAGAGTCTTAGCAAGTCCACACAAAAACACCTTCTAAGCAGTGAATTGTGTGGACAAGAAAAGAACCAGGCAATTGGAATTAAACATGAGGTCTGTGGAAACAGTATAAAAATTAGTTTTGTGAATAAAAAATTGGCTTTCTATGCATGAAAAAACTGAGTCCCAGCTGCTGTATTGACACAGCCATGTGGCTTCACTCAGCAAGAGCACTTGAAGGGTGTATTGATGAAATGCTTGTGTTGATTCCCAGAACAGCAAGGAGAAATGTTAAGTGTATTCAATAGGGCTTAAGCTTGTGAATCCCTTTAGCTCTAACAGGCAGTGCTAAACCCTGTATTGCCCCACTGCAGTGCCTAATGTGTGCAAGTGCTATTTTAGCCTTGAGAATAAAGAGAGTGGTCCTGCTAAGAAGGTAGCTGGAATGCATTCAAAGGGAAGATATGTTTTTAAGAGGCTCTTGACCAGCAAAGGAGAATTTGAGGAATGGAATAGTTCCCAAATGACTGTGTCAGGAACCGGAGTCATGTTCCAGGCCCTGCCATATTTGATCCGTGTTTGAGCAGGTTGACAAGACAATGAAGAAAAGTGTATTGTTTAATGGGTGGGAACAGGACCCTTGAAAGAGAAACAATGTATGGGTCAATCGGTGGGCAGTTAAGGTTTGAAAGGGGAGCAATGCATAATGGAGCCTTGTTGGCATGGCCTTGGTATCTGGAGCCATCCTGGCCTCATCTCACATGCCAGCCATGTGTGAGCTGATGCTGTAAGTGGGAAAATTCCACTCCTGAGCAGGAGGTATAAGGCCTGGCTCTGGGCTGGAGGGGTGAGAAGGATGACGTGCACACCGTTTTGATCCGGGGCATGTCCTGGAAGTGCACTGCCTACCTGCCCCTGTCGCCGAGCACCACACTCCATCTCCTTCTCCTGCTCAGCGGATTTTTGGGAATCCAGGGGTTGGTATTATTTGCTACTGCAACTAATGGAATACATTTGCTTGGCAAGCCCAGTTGTGTCTTAGATTCTTTTGTGCATGAGTCTCCTCCTGAACCTGTGGCAATGACCACCAGGGACCTACAGGATACTTCTACTCTGATGTCAATAAATTCTGAGAAATTATTTAAATATGTCAAATAATTTGGAGTAATGTTTAGCCTGTGAATTTCAGCAAAGTATTGAATATGTCTTAGTTCCATGGATACAAACTAATAAGTGAGATTGCTGGGTGTGCAGGTGTTAGGGGAGTGATTCCCTATGCACCGAGTACTGAAATAAACAAATGCCTCCTTTCCAATCCTGAGCTGGCAGCAGGGAACAGGCCCTGCTCTGTAACTTTCATTTTGGCAACTTCTGTGAACAGGTAAGAAAGGTCAAAATGAAACCTCTCCCAGCTATTTGCCTCTCCTTTATCTTTTTAGGTGCCAGAACTCTGTGTCACAGATGGCCTGGCTGTGTGCTGAGCAATGCAGCCCCCACAAAGCCTTTGGTTTCCCCACAAGTTGCCATGCCTTGTTCCCAGGTGTGCCCAGCTCTGGCAGGAGAAAGAGCCTGCAGCGCCGTGCCCTGCCCAGCCGGGGCTCTCTGGCACAGAGCAGCAGCAGCGCCAGCACCTCTCAATCCGCTCTTTCCTTATCTTCTCCTGGGACACAGAAGCCTCTGGAAATCAGCACCACCAGTCGTGTTCCCAGCTCGGAGCAGCTCCTGCTGGTGGGCAGGTGCTGCCAGTTTGACTGCTTCCAAAGGGGAATAAAGGCAGAGATGTACATCCTCAGGAGCCCTGGACGTATCCAATAAACGTGCAGATATGTGGGAGATTTGTTAGGAATTGTTTCAGCTGTTATGCCAACAGTGCCTTCTCTCCTGGTTCTGTGTGCTATAGATGAGTAATGTAACAGTTGGCTCTCACTGTTAAGAGGTAGATATTATGTGGATATAAAAATGTATAGTGATGTTATTGTAATATAGGCTCCCATAGTCCTATTTCCCCTCCCCCTTGCAATAGCCTTGGTAGTCAGGGCTTTTGGGGAGGGCCGGCTTGTGACCAGGAGGTGTGGAGTAACAACACCTGACCTCCAGTCAAGAGGTAAGAAAGAAATCTCCACCAGTGGATGGCAAAACTTTGGCAAAACTTTGGCGGGATGAAGGGTATAAAAGGCAGAGCAACCATTTGATAGATGAGCTGCTCTATGTAATGTTCATAGAAACTCCCAGTGCTGTGAGTTTTCCTTATTCAGTCCTTTGTTAAGATTTAATAAACCTTTAAATTTATAAAAGTGAGGGTTGTGTCTCAGATGTGCAATGCTTTGGGCCATATTCTTGGTCTGGTTTCCTTAGCTTGGTTCCCATCTGAGTGCTCAGTTCGGGTACAGGCTGTAGGTGCTTGGTGCACTCCTGGAGTTACTCTTGGATCCCTTGAACAACAGGGTTTGTTTGGCCCATGAGGGGAATTTGTGCTGCTTTGTGACAGAGGAGAACTTCCCCAGCTATTTTGCGTTTGCTGTAGGGAAGGTTGGTTATTGCTCTGCCTAAATTCACAGGCCAATATAGAGTGCTTGCATTGTGATGTCAGGGCATGGTTGCCATGTGGTCATGGTGGCATCGAATGTTGTCTTGGTGCACGGAAGGCCTCAGTGTCAGAGCAGCTCTAGGGCTTGCTCAGGGCAGGAGCATCCTCCTGCTTTGAGGCGTTTGTCAGTGGGAGCTGCCCACAGACAAGAGCCTTGATTTTTCTGATGGTGGAGCAAATCTGCACAGCAGTGCTACAATGATTGAGAAGGTTGTTGCTGTAGCTATTGGAGCTTACGGCGTTTTTTATTCCAGCTATTACCTCACTAACCTGACACGTAAGTAGAGGTTTTCCCTGGGTGTACCCGAACGTGGCTTTTGTATGTCTTCCTGCTCTTTCTTAGTGCCTGAGTTATTTTGAAACAGAAAGAGCACTAGGGTGCCACTGGTTTGGTAAAGTTCCTGTCAAGGAGTTCAGCTACAAGGGGATTTCTGTAGCCACAGGGCAGCATTTGCAAGGGAACCTGCAGGGGTTCTGTTCCATCCACGGGAGAGTCTGAGGCAGCAGAGTCTGTCATTTCCTCAGTTTGCTGGGACAAGCAAGACAGCTTTGAAAATTTAAACTGGAGACCTTCTTGGAAGGCCTTCTAACAACTCTGCAGTATTTCCCAGAATTCAGGGAAAGCTTCTTTCTTTCTACATTTTGTCATGAAAGGATTTGACTGTCTAACTTGACCCTTGACTGAGTGTTAAAATAGTGATTCCCTTTGCAAGGAAGTGCAAACTCCAAAGCAGTGAGTGTCTGCTCCTGGACCCTGGAGCTGCTGCTGTGCTGTGTCACAATAGAGCTGCCATATCATAGTGGAACTTTGGGGCAGCTTTTCTGGGCAACTGTTTCCAGCAAGTTAATGAGAAATTGTGCATGCAACTGATTAAAAAAAAAAAAAAAACAAACGTACTGTAAGGAGAGGATTTTAAAAAGATGTGTTATGTGTTTGGTAGAACAGGAGCATTGAGTGTTAGAGAACAATTTGCATTTTCTTGGTCATGTTTGTATCCATTTAATGGCTAAACAGGCCAAAGGGTAGGCATGCCCAAGACTATTATCTGGATCTCTTTGCTGGTTTTGTGAATGAAATGTGTCTCCTGGAGGGATGTTGTGAAACGGAAAATACTCTCTGTTTGCGGTGCTGGTCTGTGGGATTCACCAGCCCAGGCAATTTTCTCACAGCATCTGGTTTGTTTTCCCTTGCCCACTACAGGTCACCTGAAGCATGTAATCAGCGGTGCTGGTCCTAAGGTGAGTGAGAAAGGAACATTTCATGTTTGTGCTGTTTAGCAATTGTAGAGTAAGCTGTGTGCTTAGCCAGAGCCAGTAGGCTGTAGAGGGCCGGGCACGCAGGCTGGAAGAAAATCCATTTTCATGCCTTCAGCAACAAATACAAAGGCATAGCTGGATATTTCCTAATTTCCAACTCAGAGCCTTGAAGACCTACAAACTCAGTTTTGCAGAGAGAACATTGCTTGATGACACCAGACAGGGATGAATACTTAAGAGAGAGCAACTTCCTGCAGAGTTGAATAAGCCCATTTTAATGAAGTCACAGCAACTTAGATTTCTATCCCTATAAAACTTCATGATACTTCCTTACAAGATGTGGTTGTAGAATTAGAAGGACAATTTAATGCTGTATTTGCAGTCAAATGGACAACTTTGTGGCTGGGCAGCTGCATGGGCTAAAAGGACGCAGGGGTGCCGGCCAAGAGCAGCTGAAGGTGGGCCAGCGCCTGGCCAGGTGGCCAAGAAGGCCAAGGGCATCCTGGCCCGTGTCAGCAGCAGTGGGGCAGCAGGAGCGGGGCAGTGACCGTCCCCCTGGGCTGGGCAGCGCTGCGGCCATAGCTGGGAGTGCTGTGTCCACGTGTGGGCCCCTCTGAAGCAGAAAGTCCTTGAGGGGCTGGAGCGTGTGCAGAGAAGGATATGGGATCTGGGGAAGGGTGTGGAGCACAAGGCCAAGGAGGAGGCACCGAGGGAGCTTCAGCCTGGATAATAGGAGGCTTATGAGGGACCTTCAAGCACACTTCCATCAATCCCACCATGACAGTGCTCACTACAAGGGCAGTTTCCCTGCGAAACCTTCCCTCACTGCATCCCAGTGCTTTAGACGCTGGTGTCAGAGACATTCCCTTCTTGTTGTTGGTTGCGTTTTTGTTTTGTTGGTATAGTAGAGGAAAAGCCCGGTTGATTTTCTTGTTTTCCAACAAGCAAAGCTGCTTCTGTGCAACGTTTCCTGCTCTTTTCCAGCACTGGATGAGATTTTGATCCAGTTGTAGGTTTCCATGTCTGCAGCAGCAATAGCAAAGGCGTAGTTGTCTCTTCCTTACTTTTCCATTTCAGATCTTTCAAGAGCTAAAAGCTGAGTCTTACAGAGACAACATCGCCTGCTGATGGCAGCCAGGGAGAAATATCAGCTTCATATCCATATGCAGTTCTGTTGAATTGGCCCATTTTAATTGGATTGTTGTGGCTTAGAATCCCGTTGCTCTAAAATTTTATGATTTCTCCTTGGAAGATGTGCTGTTAGATATTAGAAGAGAGGAAGTTGTAATGGCCTGTCCCTCATGGTTCTCTCTTGCCACAGATGACAGAGGCAACAGTAGTGTCTGCCCTGGCTCCCTCTGCTTCTGCTGAAGAAGCAAAAGAGGAGCAAATTGAACACTATGACCCCGAGTCTTCATCAATAGTCAAACAAGAGCTGGAATCTTCTGAGCCAGTAAGTGCCACTTGTGGGTGGTGCTGTCTTTAGTGCAAGGCGGAGATGCAAGTTTCTGACCAGCCAGCTCCTGAAAAGAAAACGATGAAAAAGAAAAAGAAAAAGAAAAAGAAAAAGAAAAAGGAAAAGAAAAAGGAAAAAGAAAAAGAAAAAGAAAAAGAAAAAGAAAAAGTAAAAATAAAAATAAAAATAAAAGAAAAAGAAAAAGAAAAAGAAAAAGACAAAGAAAAAAAGAAAAAGAAAAAGAAAGGAAAATAAAAAAAGAAAAAAAGAAAAAAATAAAAAGAAAAAGTAAAAAGTAAAAAGGAAAAAGGAAAAAGAAAAAGAAAAAGTAAAAGAAAAAGAAAAAGAAAAAGAAAAAGAAAAAGAAAAAGAAAAAGAAAAAAGAAAAAGAAAAAGAAAAAGAAAAAGAAAAAGAAAAAGAAAAAGAAAAAGAAAAAGAAAAAGAAAAAGAAAAAGTAAAAAGAAAAAGAAAAAGTAAAAGAAAAAGAAAAAGAAAAAGTAAGAAAAAAGAAAAAGAAAAAGAAAAAGAAAGAAAAAAAAAAGAAAAAGAAAAAGAAAAAGAAAAAGAAAAAGAAAAAGAAAGAAGAAAAAGAAAAAGAAAGAAAAAAGAAAAAGAAAAAGAAAAAGAAAAAGAAAAAGAAAAAGAAAAAGAAAAAGAAAAAGAAAAAGAAAAAGAAAAAGGAAAAGAAAAAGAAAAAGAAAAGAAAAAGAAAAAGAAAAAGAAAAAGGAAAAGAAAAAGAAAAAGAAAAAGAAAAAGAAAAAGAAAAGAAAAAGACAATGAAAAAGAAAAAGAAAAAGAAAAAGAAAAAGAAAAAGAAGAAGAAGAAGAAAAAGAAAAGGAAAAGGAAAAGGAAAAGGAAAAAGAAAAAGAAAAAAGAAAAAGAAAGAAAAAGAAAAAAAGAAAAAAAGAAAAAAGAAAGAAAAAGAAAAAGTAAAAAGAAAAAGAAAAAGAAAAAGAAAAAGAAAAAGAAAAAGAAAAAGAAAAAGAAAAAGAAAAAGAAAAAATAGAAAAAGAAAAAGAAAAAATAGAAAAAGAAAAAGAAAAAAATTAAAAATAAAAGAAAAAGAAAAAGAAAAGAAAAAGAAAAAGAAAAAGAAAAAGAAAAAGAAAAAGAAAAAGAAAAAGAAAAAGAAAAAGAAAAAGGAAAAAGAAAAAAGAAAAAAAAAATTTAAAAGAAAAAGAAAAAGAAAAAGAAAAAGAAAAAGAAAAAGAAAGAAAAAGAAAAAGAAAAAGAAAAAGAAAAAGAAAAAGAAAAAGAAAAAGAAAGAAAAGGAAAAGAAAAAGAAAAAGAAAAAGAAAGAAGAAAAAGAAAAAGTAAAAATAAAAATAAAAATAAAAGAAAAAGAAAAAGAAAAAGTAAAAGACAAAGAAAAAAAGAAAAAGAAAAAGAAAGGAAAATAAAAAAAGAAAAAAAGAAAAAAATAAAAAGAAAAAGTAAAAAGTAAAAGGAAAAGAAAAAGAAAAAGAAAAAGAAAAAGAAAAAGAAAAAGAAAAAGAAAAAGAAAAAGAAAAAGAAAGAAAAAGAAAGAAAAATAAAAAATAGAAAAAGAAAAAAGAAAGAAAAAGAAAGAAAAAGAAAAAGAAAAAGAAAAAGAAAAAGAAAAAGAAAAAGAAAAAGAAAAAGAAAAAGAAAAAGAAAAAATAGAAAAAGAAAAAGAAAAAAATTAAAAATAAAAGAAAAAGAAAAAGAAAAAGAAAAAGAAAAAGAAAAAGAAAAAGAAAAAGAAAAAGAAAAAGAAAAAGAAAAAGAAAAAGTAAAAAGAAAAAGAAAAAGAAAAAGAAAAAGAAAAAGAAAAAGAAAAAGAAAAAGAAAAAAGAAAAAGAAAAAGAAGTAAAAATAAAAGAAAAAGAAAAAGAAAAGGAAAAGGAAAAAGAAAAAGAAAAAGAAAAAGAAAAAGAAAAAGAAAAAGAAAAAGAAAAAGGAAAAGAAAAAGGAAAAAGAAAAGAAAAAGAAAAAGAAAAAGAAAAAGTAAAAATAAAAATAAAAATAAAAGAAAAAGAAAAAGAAAAAGAAAAAGACAAAGAAAAAAAGAAAAAGAAAAAGAAAGGAAAATAAAAAAAGAAAAAAAGAAAAAAATAAAAAGAAAAAGTAAAAAGAAAAAGGAAAAAGGAAAAAGAAAAAGAAAAAGAAAAAGAAAAAGAAAAAGAAAAAGAAAAAGAAAAAGAAAAAGAAAAATAAAAAGAAAAATAAAAAATAGAAAAAGAAAAAGAAAAAGAAAAAGAAAAAGAAAAAGAAAAAAAAGAAAAAGAAAAAGAAAAAGAAAAAGAAAAAGAAAAAGAAAAAATAGAAAAAGAAAAAGAAAAAAATTAAAAATAAAAGAAAAAGAAAAAGAAAAAGAAAAAGAAAAAGAAAAAGAAAAAGAAAAAGAAAAAGAAAAAGAAAAAGTAAAAGAAAAAGAAAAAGAAAAAGAAAAAGAAAAAGAAAAAGAAAAAGAAAAAGAAAAAGAAAAAGAAAAAGAAAAAGAAAAAGAAGTAAAAATAAAAGAAAAAGAAAAAGAAAAGGAAAAGGAAAAAGAAAAAGAAAAAGAAAAGAAAAAGAAAAAGAAAAAGAAAAAGAAAAAGAAAAAGAAAAAGAAAAAAAAAGCAGAAGAAAAAGAAAAGGAAAAAGAAAAAGAAAAAATAAAAGAAAAAGAAAAAGAAAAAGAAAAAGAAAAAATAGAAAAAGAAAAAGAAAAAATAGAAAAAGAAAAAGAAAAAAATTAAAAATAAAAGAAAAAGAAAAGAAAAAGAAAAAGAAAAAGAAAAAGAAAAAGAAAAAGAAAAAGAAAAAGAAAAAGAAAAAGAAAAAGAAAAAGAAAAAGAAAAAGAAAAAGAAAAAAAAATTTAAAAGAAAGAAAAAGAAAAAGAAAAAGAAAAAGAAAAAGAAAAAGAAAAAGAAAAAGAAAAAGAAAAAGAAAAAGAAAAAGAAAAAGTAAAAATAAAAATAAAAATAAAAGAAAAAGAAAAAGAAAAAGACAAAGAAAAAAAGAAAAAGAAAAAGAAAGGAAAATAAAAAAAGAAAAAAAGAAAAAAATAAAAAGAAAAAGGAAAAAGGAAAAAGGAAAAAGGAAAAAGAAAAAGAAAAAGAAAGGAAAATAAAAAAAGAAAAAAGAAAAAAATAAAAAGAAAAAGTAAAAAGTAAAAAGAAAAAGAAAAAGAAAAAGAAAAAGATATAGATAAAGAAAAAGAAAAAGAAAAAATAGAAAAAGAAAAAGAAAAAAGTAAAAATAAAAGAAAAAGAAAAAAAGAAAAAGAAAAAGAAAAAAAGAAAAAGAAAAAGAAAAAGAAAAAGAAAAAGAAAAGAAAAAGAAAAAGAAAAAGAAAAAGAAAAAGAAAAAGAAAAAGAAAAAGAAAAAGAAAGAAGAAGAAGAAGAAAAGGAAAAAGAAAAAGAAAAAGAAAAAGAAAAAGAAAAAGAAAAAGAAAAAGAAAAAGAAAAAGAAAAAGAAAAAGAAAAAGAAAAAGATAAAAGAAAAAGAAAAAGAAAAAGAAAAAGAAAGAAAAAAAGAAAAAGAAAAAGAAAAAGATGAAACGGAAAGGAAAAGCTTTGGTAGAGGTCGCTCAATAACTATTTTTCAGCCAGCTACATCAGACAGTGAGTGTTTATTTTCTATTTATTTAATTGCCCATTTCAACTGAGGAGTAGTTTGTTCTTCCAAGTACTCTCCTTCTGACCTAATGATGTTTCCGAAGCAGCAGCCTTCAATAGCAAGGTCTGTGTCAGGCCCAAGTGGATTTGGTTAAATTTCTACCTCGTGTCTTCAGTGTGGAGTCAAAGGACAGCAGGAAAAGCAGGGCAAGTAACACTTTACAGAGTGAGGAGGCTGAGGGCCGAGATGACCCCTGCCACAGCTCCGTTTAATACTATGCCATGAAAGCACGTAATTGATGACGGGACAGGTACCAGTGCCACGTTTTGCTGGCAGCCACACACCCAGCTCGGGCCTTGGGCAGCCGTGCCCCCGGACCGGCGGGAAAAGCGCCAATTTCCTTCCGTTCGGGCCAGCTCGGCTGCGGGCGAGCCCCGCCCCGCCCCAGCGTCGCCCCTCGGGCCGAGCAGCTGCGGTCCCCGATCCGCGTCGGTGTCGGGGCCGTGTGGGGCCGTGTGGGGCCGTGTCGGGGACATGTCGCGACACAGGCGGGTCCCGCGGCGGCAGCCCGGCGGGGCTGCGGGGGACGGGGCTGCCGCCGCCGCAGTGTGCGCCCGGGCCGAGCCCCTCAGGGAGGCCGGCGTGGACGAGGAGGTGGAAATGGCGGTGCAGCTGGCCCTGGAGCGGTTCCAGAGCGGGGACGAGGCGGGTGCGCGGCACGGCCCGGCCCGGGGGCAGCCTGCGGGGAGGGCGCTGGCAGCGGTCAGGGAGGGGATCCTGCCCCTCTGCCCGGCCCCGGTGAGGCACAGCTGGGGTGCTGTGTCCAGCTCTGGGCTTCCCAGCACGGAGACAGGCAGCTAATAGAGCGGGTCCAGCAGAGACCACTGAGATGAGAGGTCTGGAGCATCTCTTATCAGGAAAGCTGTGGGGGTTGGTCCTGTTTTGCCCAGAGGAGACTGAGAGGGGATCTCACTACTGCATATGAATATCTCCAAGATGAGTCCCAGGAAGGTGGTGCAGCCAGTTTGGTGACAGGACAAGGAGCAATGGCCATAAATTAAAACAGAAGAAGTTCCACCTGAACATGAGGGAGAACTTCTTTCCTTTGAGAGTGGCAGAGCACTGAAACTGCTGCCCAGGGAAAGCGTTGAATTTCCCTCTCTGGAGACATCCCAAACCCTAGATGTGTTCCTCTGTCACCTGCTCCAGGTGACCCTGCAGGGGGGGTTGCACTGGGTGGTCTCCCTTCCAATCCCAGCAATTCTGTGGTTCTGTAACATTGAGATGTCAAGATTACTGCCTGTTGCATTCTTACTGTCTTTTCATTATTATTTATCATTCTAGAGATGGAATTTCCTTCTAGTTTCACTAGTACTGAAAGAGCATTTGTTCACCGGCTCTGTCAGTCTCTTGGACTGGTGTCTAAAAGCAAAGGGTGAGTCAGGGTACAATTTTCAGTTCTTTGGTGCAGACGGATAGAATTTCAAGACTAATGATAACTTGTTTGATGTTTTCAACATACTCAACTGTGTTGCAAGGAATAGTATTAGAGAAAAAAGTGTAAAAGTAGCTACAGAAAGGAGCATATTTCTTCATTGCTGTATGCATGCTTGGAAAAGCTTGTGACATGCATTTTGGGACAGCTTGATTTTATACTTTGTGGGTTTAATGGCTCCATTAAAAAAGCTTCTCACTGTGATTTCTGGTTTTTTTTTCCAAAGAATTTGCATAGCATCTCATACCCTGACAGATAAAACTTAACCTAGAGTAGGTTCCTTTTTACTAAAATAAGTTTTCTCTCCCCCCTGACAGAAAAGGAGCCAATCGATACCTGACTGTAAGGAAGAAGGATATGTCAGAGGCACACGCAGTCATGACTTGTGACTTGGCTCTCCGTACGAAACACGCCGTTCGGAGTCTAATTCAGCGCTTTCCCGTCACAAATAAGGAACGCAAGGAGCTCCTGCCAAGGACAGAGCGAGGAAGTGTCTGTGCTATTGCATCTGGTACGTTCAGCATGTGTTCTGATTTGGACTTGTCCATCAACACCACTTGAAACCATGACAAAACAAACCTCCTTCTGCTCTGTCCCCTCTGGTGTCCTAACAGACACCTTCAAACAAATGCATTAATTTTCCTTACTTTTAAGGTCTTTTATAACTGGTGCTGTGAGGAACTTGGGAAGTCATATTATGCACATTGAGATGTCCACCTTGTGTTGTGTTAATTTAGAATCTTTGAGCCAGTTCCAGCCAAATCTTTTTGGAAGAACATTTTGAAGTGTGGCTTCACACAAGTACTATGAGGTGGGGTTGAAGAGTCAGTGTTATTGTGATGCCATAAGAATGCCTATATGAGAAAATGCGTTTTTTTGTTCTGCTTATAGAAATTAATGTCCTTGATAAATCAAGAATTTTAGGTTTTATTTCTTCATCTCTACAAAATAGATTTGGTCCTTAAGAGACTACTGTCCAGACTTGTTGATTTCTCGAATATGGAAGAGTTCGCTGAAAGACAAACTTCTGTCAAAATGTTGGGTTTTTTTTTTTAAAGCAAGGTTTTCATCTAGATTATTGCTTTAGCAGCTACAAGTGGAAGAGTTGCACTGTGTTTTTGTGTGCAGAGATGGGTGTAGTGAACAGAAAACATTTGTACCAGTATGCCTTGTTTAATTGCATGTTTCTGATACGTGGTGTCTGTTCTTGAAGTGCTTTCTTTGCTGTTATTTTCAATTGTTCTAGTTGTTTAACAGGATTGTTATATGAACAGAGGGAAGCTGTAATACAAGTACTGAAATGCAATGTCTTAGGAATGTAAGGGATAAGTTAATGAACGGTCTAATATTTGCCTTTCTCTGCATCTCAAGAATGTATTTTAGTTCTCCTGATCTCTTAGTCTGTTTGTCTTGGTACAACAAAGCTTGAAATTTAGTATATGAATCTGTTAATGGCATTAAATATGTATAACTGAGTTTACAGCGAGCTTTTCATTCTGCCAGAAAATAGTTCTCAAGGAATTATAGAGTGGCACTTGCAATGATGGATGTGAAGTGGCTCCCTCAGAAGATGTGCCCGTTTTTTGGCTGCTCATGCACCGCTTTCTAACACATGGCACTGCTGTGTGGGGGCCAGGGCTCTTGATACAGCATGCTTGCATTGGTATGATTTCAGGCAAACGTGTGGAATAGCTTAAAGGTTTAACTCTGTCAGTGTGTATTTCTAGGGGGAACTGCAGGTGTGAAATGTGGGCGCAGATACAAAGGCCACCAAAATACACCAGGCTGGTATTCTCTGGTTTAGTTTGTTTCTCCTTTTGCTCTTTGTAGGCTTTTTTGACGTGGAGCAATGCTGTGGAAGAGTCTGGTTTTCTTCAAAATACCCATGGAAGTAATAACTGTTTTGAAAAATATCTATTCCAAGCACTGCAGGACATGCTATAAAAATGATGTCTAAATGTGTGATGGGTTTGTCACTTTACCCACAGGGATGCATAAAAAGTCAGCAATGTTAATTTTTAAGTACAGTTTTTGAGCAGTGTTTTTGTGACCTTCCTCTGTGTCTGCATAAATAAACTTTTAACTTGTCTTCACAGAAAACAAAGAAGTAAACAAGACAAGTGGTCGACTTAATGATGGTATCCCCCAGGTCCCAGTGAAAAGAGGGGAATCAGAGTTTGATTCCTTCAGGCAGTCACTACCAGTTCTTGAAAAACAGGAAGAAATTGTCCAAATCATAAAGGACAATAAAATTGTTTTAGTTATAGGAGAGACTGGATCAGGAAAAACGACGCAGGTATGTTGCTTCAGTAAATAAAAACTATAACAGTATTTATTCTAAACTAATGCCAATTGTATAACATTTGTGATATGGGATACTTTTATGCTCTTTTAAGGCTTTCCTTTTCCTGTGTGATTGAAAATGTTGTTCCAATTCATTGTCTTGCTTTTGAAACACTAGGCCTCTAGATAGGTACTAGAAGCATAAATGATTCCTCACAATTTTCTGGTAGATACCATTTTTCATTAAAATAATACAAAATATTGAAGGGAAAATAGCTGTGATGTTTGTATATCCCTTTTTCTTCTAAGGCTAGTTCTGTTCTTAGCATCCAGAGTAATCTATTTTTTGTGTAAAAATGAGAGATTATCTACAGGGCTTTTTTTTGTTTTTTGCTTCTTTTTTTTTTTTTTTTTTTAATTTCTCTGAAGCAGGAGGGAGGCACTGTAAGGTTTTTTTTTAAAAAAAAACCTAAATAGGTTATACTTAGAAATTTATTTTCTGCTGATTCAGATATGCTTGCTGTGATAATTGTAATGAAAAGTCTTTTGCAATGTGCAATATTGATATGCAGTTAATGGTTTCCCTGTGCTAACAAAGCTGTGACTTTCTCAAAAAGCAAATTTGAACCACTTCTTTACAGATCCCTCAATTTATCCTTGATGACTGCTACAAGAATGGAACTCCCTGTCGTGTGTTTTGTACTCAGCCAAGACGTTTAGCAGCTGTTGCTGTGGCTGAAAGAGTGGCAGCAGAAAGAAGAGAGAAGATTGGCCAGACAATTGGTTACCAGACCCGGTTAGAAAGCAGGTACTAATGGTATTTCTAAGTGTCGGTTGATCTTGTGTTGGTCTTGTGAATCTTGTGTGCGTTGAAACTGCAGTATGTTTGGGTTGCAGCCTCACAGGTGGCATATGTTACTGCAGGTAAGGAATACGTAAGAGTGAAAAGGATGGCTTACTTCCTGTGTTTTGCAGTTTCATGTAGAAGGTTGTCTTACAGAACTGAATCTCAGGTATTTTCTGTTGATTTCTTCTGTGGAGTGTATGCATGGAAATCCTTGTCTGATTTTCAGATCAAGTCTACACTTTCTTCTTCCCCCACACCCCCCTCCCCCCCTTCTGCTTTTAACATGTCCGGATCAAAAGGTCTGCAAGCTTTGAAGGTAGGTGTGAAAACCAGCATGCTGTAACGAATGTTATGTAGTGAGAGTTGATAGGAGCCATAAAAGGGAAAACAAAAAAATTGGAATGTGACTGATGAAGCTGAGCATTATTTACCAGTCTAGTCTGGACTAAATTTACTCTTCTTCAGCTTCTGTGTTTAAAACATGAAGTGATGTAAAAGTAGAGATTTCAGTATCACTTGATGAATTTGTCTGTAAGCAGAGCATGAATGGATTGTTTGGGGTTTTTACATCTTTGCACCGTGTAGCAAAATGACATTTCAGGGAAGGGCCAGCAGTTGAGATATGAGTGACCAGAAGATGGCTAAAGGTTGTGTTGCTTGAGTGAACAAAGATAACACATAGCTGGTGAAAATGAATGCACTTGAACAACGAAGCCACAATAAGAATTCAAATGTGTGCATGAAAGCTCACAAGGATATTGAGAGATTAGAAGAGCTAGTGAAGATGTGTCACAAATAAGCTGGATGATTAATATATGGAAGTACTATGCTGGCAGAAGAAGAGCAAAGTCAGGTGAAAATTGTAGAATTACTGGAAGCAGCGCAGAAAATCCAGCTTGAGAAAGATCAATACAATTACTCCAGAGAAACACTGAAAGGGGGCGATAACAATATTTTGAGCTGTGGACAAAAAAAATTTGGAGTGGATATGTTTAGAGGTGTTTGTAGTTAACACAGAAATATAATTTTTAAGGTTTTCTTAACTGTCTTCCAGAGAAAAGCTGTAGAGTACAGTACAGAGGAGCTTTTCAGCTCTTTTAGGATGGCAGTACCAGAGGGAGTAGTGACAACTGCTGTTTTTATTGGGACAGCTAACTGTGCCCCAGGTATAGAATTGTAAAAGTTCAGTATTTTCACCTCCTGAAAAACCAGAGGATCAAGCAGATGACTTTGTGATTTGGTCAGCTGTAATGAATTGTGTCTTCAAGGCAAGGCTTTGGGAGCTGTGGGGAGGCTTCTGTGAGGAGGTGCCAGAAGCCTCTTCTGTGTGTGACAGAGCCGGTGCCAGCCAAGACAGACCTGCCTCTGGCCAAGGCTGAGCCCATCTGTGGTGGTGGTAGTGTCTCTGGGACAGTGGGGAATGGGGGAGGAAAACCTGCACAACAGAGGCAGTAGTTCAAGAAGAGCAGTGAAAGCATGTGAGAGAAGCAGATCTGCACACAGGAAGGTCAGTGCAGGAGGGGAGGAGATTCTCCAGGTGCCAGAGCAGCCCATGGTGCAGCCCATGGTGAGGCAGCTGTGGCCCAGTGGGCCGTGGAGGTCCGTGGTGCAGCAGGGATCCTCCTGTGAAGGATTCTGTGTTGGAGCAGGTGGATGCTTGAAGGAGGCTGTGATCCTCTGGGAAGTCTGTGCTGAAACAGGCTCCTGGCAGAACCTGTGGCCCTGGGGAGGGAGGCACACAGAAGCAGGTTTGCTGTCAGGATTGTGACCCTGTGCGGTCCCACACTGGAGCAAGCTGTTCCTCAAGCACTGCACCCTGTGGAAAGGGACCTGTGCTGCAGCAGTTCCTGGAGAACTGCAGCCCATGGGAAGGACCCATATTGGAGAAGCTCGTGGAGGACCCATGTTCCCGTGGGAGAGACCCACGTTCTCCTTGTCTTTCTCTGGAGCCTGGGAGTCTTTTTGTTGTGTTTCCTCTCCCCTGCCCATGGAGAGGACAGATAGAGTGGCTTGGGTAGGCACCTGGCGTCCAGACAGGCTCATCCCACCACGTGTAGACAAATACAAAGGCTATATCCAAGCACAGGCTGAGGAATTGGAACCTAGTTTTCCACATGGAATTTTCTAGTAAATTGAATGACATGCAGAGTTTCTTCACAGTTCTCTTTTACTTCCTTATTTATTAAAAATTGAATCTTATTCTTTCAATGAATCCGTCGTCCAGAGTTTTGGGGCGCAAGCACTACAAATTGTTAGGAAATGTCTGTGAAAAGGCATAGTTTAAAAACAAGTGGTGTGCATGAATCTTTTGAGGAGAGAACTGTAATTTCTCTTCTGGTCAGCAGCTGCTTTAATTTTTGATCCATGGAAAGCTTTAAATGGTGCAACCCCCTGAGTTGTCTCTGTGATGTGATCCATAGGGTTTCTCCAAAGACACTGGTAACATTCTGCACTAATGACATGCTTCTTGGCACGCTGATGGCAGGAGACAGCGCCCTCTCCACTGTGACCCATGTTATTGTGGTGAGCATCCTGTGGTCTTTCATGTGGGGTGGAGCAATATGTATTGCTTTGGAAAATGAGGTCCTCATTTGTTTTATTTAAATTTGCTGAGCACTTTAGGTGTTTTTGTTTGGTAGAATCTGAATCAACTTTAAAGACTTTCTGAGTCCTCAGAGTAGAATGCATGTCTTGTGCAGTTTGGTGTTTTTCTGTGTGTTTGTGTTTTTCCTGTAAAAATATCTTATTTTCATGCCAATGATTAAGTGTGGAATCAGGAGGAGTGGAGAAGGACAGAAGTGTAAATTTTTCTGAACTTCCATGGTAAGGAGAAAATCCTTAGGGAGGCTTACATTGATGTGGTTCAATGTGATTGTGTCAGAATTTCTCTTACCATTTGTTTTAGCAATACAGGTTTTCAGTCCATTTGTTTGCCCAGAGTTTTCAAGATAATGTGGAGTCTAATTGCTAGCAAATTATTCAGATTGTTAATTTGTGATTATGTCAATATTCCTATTGTGGAATTGAATAAGGGGAACTGGAATGTTTTTGGCAAGATTTAAGTACTGAAGATTAAAAGGTAAGTTTAGGTGCCTGCCTGTTTATCAAAGTTGAAAAAGCATGAGAATGATCTATACATTCTTGATGTCAGCCTACAAACTTTGTATTTTGAGTCCTTGTTTCCTTCATTCATAATATAGATCAAAACAGAAGAATGAAAAAGATGATTAATCAATTATGTGCCTTAACTTACAGGCTTTGTGTGTGACTTGTCTAAGCAATTTGTCTGTTTTTCAGATTATGTGGTGGCATACATTTCTTTAAATGCTTATCAATGGCGAAGTGAGAATTTATTAAAATAAGATTTGTAGTTTGTGGTGTTTTCTTGAAATTTGGCCTCAAATACACAATCAGAGAGGTTTCAGATATTCACTTTAGCCTCTAAAGTTAAAGTGTTTATGGCTTCAGCATTGCAACGCACTCAGCGCTGATAAAAACTTTTTGAGGTGTTTTAGTTTCTTTATGGATAGTTTTTTAAAAAAACCCTATTAGTTAAACTAGACTCACACATTTTAAGGCCTCTGTAATGTGCCACCAAAACATGTATTTTTTTTTTTTAGAGAAGTTTGTTTTTGTCAGAAGTTGTGATCCTGAATCTGTGATGGTTTTTCATCTTTTTTTCCCCTTCTGTTACAGGATGAAGTACATGAGAGGGACAGGTTCAGCGACTTCTTGCTAATAAAACTGAGAGATGTGCTGAAAAACCAGAATAATTTAAAACTAATTCTCTCTAGTGCTGCTCTAGACGCAAATCTCTTTATTAGGTATTTTGGAAGCTGCCCAGTAATACATAGTAAGTCTTGATCTTAAGTGTGAGTATACCTGCCCTGAGACTCACAGATCTTACTAAACTGTAGCAAATTATTCTGAGTAAAGGCATGATTAATACACTGAGAATTACAGGAATCCTTGTTCTTTCTGTATGCAGGTTTCTTGTTTCTTGACTATTTGCACCTCATTCAGAGTGAAGTGTTTTAGTCACTGGGAGTTCTGTAAATGCAGATACATCCTGCCCCCCTCCACTCTTAATTGAAGAAGTAGGAAGAGGTTATTGAAGTTCTGTCTTCATGCTGATACAGGACTTAGGAGCTACATGAGTGTGATATGTATCAATGCATTCCAGTAGGATCTTACTCTTCAGGCTTTGTGAAGGTTGTTACTGGTTACTGGATAAAACACAGATAACTGTACCAGTTCAGTTCAGAAATACAGGCTTAGACAGATTGGGTTTCACATGAAAAAAGAATCTCATGATTCTCTGATTTAAAGAAAATTAGTAGTTGTTCATCTAGGTAAATATTCAGAAAAGACATCCAGTTTCGCTTATTTTGTGTTCAGACTCAGTTACCTGCAGTTAGACTACATTCAAATGCAAAGAAAAGTTACCATTTTTTGCTGGTTTAATTTCATTTGACGATCTTTAGTAAAGGTAAAATGTAAATGCGTGGGAGATGGGGGGTTTTTGTGGGTTTGCAGTTTTTGCCCCACCCTCCTGGCTTGCAGGTTTTCTGCATGGAGGACCTCCTCTGGCACCTTGCAATCCTCTTACTTTTTCAACAGTAATGTCCAACTTTAATGTGTTTTGAAAAGTAGCTTTTAAGAGAAATGCTTTATTTGACAATCAGGTAGACTCTCTGCATGTCAGTCTTTTTAAAAAAAATCTCAACGGTTTTAGGAAATGGGATTGCTTACTGGTTTATTTTAGCAAATGTTTGTGAGGAGGAAACCTTTTTTTCCTTTCTTTTTTTGCAGATAGAAGTGTTTAGTTCTCCGTTTTGAATTTCTGTCCAGTTGAATAAGGTTTGCAGCTTGTTGGAGACAGGAATCTGGAAATTACATGTGATTTCATGTTCTCTGAATTTTTTTTGCAAGGGAGTGCCTCAGTTGTGATTGTTGTATGACTTTCCAGTTTACTCTTTTTGCAGCTTCCTGTTCTTTCGGATCAGTCAATTTGTGTTGGAAAATCTGATGGCAATCTTTCCCAATCTCTCCAGTTTACCACAGTGTTTGTGCTGGTTATGTAACAGGCCAATAACAATTCAAAAGATGTTCTTTTCCCTTTTTTTTTTGTTTTTTTTTTTGGTTTTTTTGGTTAATTTAAGAATTAAAAGAAGCGGCTTTGTCTGTTAATGTAATATACAAGGTTTGAGTCTCCTTCAGCAATATGGCTGACAAAATCCTGACCACAGAAACCACATTTTGTAGCTGTGGATCGCTGTAGTACACAGAGTTTGTGATCAGTGTTGGAAGGCTTCCTCTGTGACAGCTTCTAAAAGTATGTGAATTGTGGATTGTTCTTTCTGAAGGAAAATCCTGAGTGTTCCTGAGTCAGGTTAAGGAACAAGAAATCAAAGTGTAGAGATTTTAATCTTCATGCAAAAAGCATCCTGTAATGTCCACAGATAAGGTCTGGAAAATAGTCATGTTGAAAAAGAAATCGGGCTAAATTATCAGAAGGTAAAGGCCACTGGGATGTCTCATCTGTCAAGAAGTATTCAGTAAAGAAAGCTCAGCTTTGCTGAATTAGTTGAGGATATGGAGATAAGGCTGGCTTCTTACATGCTTCTCAGGAAAAGAAAGTAGTTCAGTATAAAGATGTACTGTCTCTGTGTGGAACCTTGCAAAAAGCTGTATTAATTGCTTATTAATTAATTCCATTTTTAATCCAGATGGCAGACTTACATGGCAGGTTCTTGTTTGTAACCCTAAACAAACACGGCTGTTTTCTTTTCCTCATTTCAAAAAAATTGTAGTTAATAACTGTCAATCTTATGAACATCTCCTGCTATAACACTTCATAAAATTGAAGAGGTTGAGGAGAAACAAGGTGGCATTTGACTTTGGAAATATTTTGTTTTGTACAGTTTTGAGAAAAATAAGCTCCAGGGAAGGTAGTTTTTTAAAAGAATTAATTCTGTAAGTGAAGCTAGTGAATATAGAATCTTTTATGGATTTTTTCTATTTTAGTCCAAGGGAGACCTTTTCAAGTTAAAGAGATGTTTCTGGAGGACATTTTACGAAGCACTGGGTATGCAAACAAAGAGATGGTGAAGTACAAAGAAAAGAAGCAGCAAGGTCAGTGGATTTGTTAATTGTAAGGGTTGGCAATGAGAATCATTGATTGAACAAACAGTTAACAGGATTATTTTCTATTAAAATTCCAGAGTCAGGAGATGAAATGAGATGTGATTAGATGACAGCAAGTGTCTTTAAGCTCTCAATATTTACATTTTTGAAATAGTTTATGCAATTAAAGAAAAAAAATCACTTTGATTCAGTGGTTGCATTCTTTTTTCACTCAGTTGATAAATGTCATCTTTTTTCTAATTGTTATGCTGTAGAATTATATATAACTGGGGGCTCTGCCCACATGAATACTAAAGAAGCATAGGATGCTCTGTACCTTTGGGTGCAAATTCAAGTGCAGCTATTAAAGCAGGCATGATTTTGTACATCTTGCACTAAATTCCCTTCAGTAACATTTTTCACTGTTTTCTTCAGGCATGGATGTATTTTTTTAAGTGTTAACACTCTTGAGCTAAACATCATTGGGTTTCAGTTGATTAAGTAGATACTGCTCAGAAGTTTTCTTGGCAACTGAAAGTAATGATCCCAGTGATTATTTAAAGAAAAATTAATAAAAAATGCAAACCCCAAAGTTATAACATACAGTCCTAACTGGATATTGATCACAGTGCTCACCTCTGATCACTGGAGTCAGAAAAGTTCAGTTAGGACCCTGGTGTTTTCTAAGGTTTCTTCCACTTGTGTAGAAAAGTAAGTTGTTACATGCAGGGACTGTATCACTCGTCTTCAGAATTCCATTTGTGGAAAAAGATCTGGTCTGAGATTGTGTGGAAGGTGATTACTTAAGGAACATACTTTGAATGCAGTAGTTGGGAATAACGGAGGTTTTGGGGGGTTAAACACCAAAGTGTTGGGTTTTACCTTGTTTTTGTAGCCCTTGTTTGCAGTGGTGCCCTTTGGGTACCCTTAAATATGTCATTTATGTTGGACTGGTAGTAGCATTCTGGACTAAATAAAAGAGGTTGAATAGGTAAAACTTGGTAAAACCTGCTGTAACCAACTTTTTTAGTAGAAAACAATGGATAATAAATATGACTCTAAAACTTTCTTGGGGAATACTTTGCATTCTAGAAGAGAAACAGAAGAACACTCTTGCTGAGTGGTGTTCAGCTCAAGATAACACTAACAAAGGGACATCTCGGAGACAAAAATCAGTTCCAAGGACAAGTGAGGAGTACAAATGGTTGGATGATGGTGGTGACACAGTATTTAATCAACTGGTAAGTTTTTTCTTTTGTCGGAAGAGATGTTTATATTTGTGTTGTATTCTAGCCATTTAAAATCTGTTTTCTACAGTTGTGTTGAGTCTCTCAGGACAGTAACGTATTTTAAAGATTACTTGATTAGGATGAACTGCTCTAGCTGAAGTGTGCTCTTCAGACAGGGTGGTTGCGCACAGCTTTTCCTCAGATCAAATGGCTCGACTGCCATTGTGTTCGTACTTGCATATGACAAAATCAATGCATTAACTGATACCTGAGTTAGGTATATCTACACTGATATATTTGGGTTTCTGTTGCTGCTGGGAAAAATAACCATTCCAGTTCTTTGTGGGTAATGTATAAGAATAAAGACAACTCTTGGAAGAGATTAAGCTTTCAATATTGTTTTTTATCTTCAGACTGAAAAAGATGTGAATTGCCTTGAACCGTGGATAGTAAAAGAAATGGATTCCTGTCTTTCTGACATCTGGTTGCATAAAGATATTGATTTGTTTGCTCAGCTGTTAAATCTTATTTTAACTGAGAATGTCAGTGGTAAGTTTCATGTGTTATTACATAAAAAAAAGCAACCTCATTTACTTAGATTTTTATGGCTACTTTTATCTCCAGTTTCAAATGGTGTTACCTTTGCATTCTGATGCCGACTGAAAAAATGATAGGGCTAGCAGAAATAATGGGTTGTTTAGTTAGTTGTTGTTTTGAAGTATTGACAGAAGTGTGTTTCTAAAAGAGTGTAGAATTCATATGAACTAACTTCAGAGATAAAGTGAGGAAACAAATTCTCTTTGGTCTGGAATTTGAAAGCAATATTTGTACTATATTTAGATGAAAAAATAACATTTCTCTTGGGTTTGCTGGATTTTTTTTTCTTTTACTTTTCAGTTGATTATAGGCACAGTGAAACTGGTGCGACTGCTCTGATGATTTCTTCAGGGAGAGGCTTTTTGAGTCAAGTAGAACAGTTGATCAGCATGGGAGCAAGTATCCACTGCAAATCATCTAATGGCTGGTAAAAACAGAGAAACCAAAAGATAGATTTATGTGTCAGTATAGGAGAGAGAAAGAAAATTGTTTAACATCTAAATTAATTTGCTAACTTATCACACTGCTGTAAGAACTATAGATTTTGACAGCCTCAACAATTTCTAACTCCTGATAATCACATTGTTTTCTGTAAATTCTAAATTGAATTCTTAATTACATGGTCTTGATTATGAGCTATAAACTTTGTTTCAGTAGGTCTTAATTAAGATACTGGTTAGCAGAACAACTGTAATCTACTGAATTGGACCACAATATTGGGCAATTCCTATTTTCATGGAGTTACCCATATCAGAAGATCTTTCTGTTATGTTTCTAAATATATTGTAGCATGTAAAAATATTTGTGAATCTGTAGAAACTCAGGTTTTGTGGTCATAGATTACGTCTTCATATAAACAGGGAAGTACAGTAAATAATTGTTGTATGGAATGATAAGAATTAGGATTCCATGGGTCTGATATTTGGTACTAACATTTGAAAAAACTTGGGAAGGAATGCAGTTTAAAGATAAAACAGTGAACGGCATCGTGAGGAGGACAGCGTCTGAAAGACATGAAATAGCCAAATGTTATGCCTGGGGTGTGACCTTTTGAGATGACTTCAAGGATACTGCAAACAGGCAGGTCTGATCTCTGCACCTTGCTGTGGACTTTTTAAAGGAATGGCGCTTTCTTCCTCCTCACTTCCTTGTGCATGTTTGCTCCTGTGTAAAACGGACATTCTTTTGTGGTAAAGAACTGTAGTCACCTAAAAGTCAGATAGCTGTTAACACCTATTCATGCGCTTTCAAATGGGAAGTTGCAGATCCAGCAATAACAGTACGGATGTCAGTACAGAAATGGGTACAAAAGTCTGGTGTCAAGTGCCTCTCCTGATGCGCTCTTCATATTCATCTTTTGAAGTGAAAAGTCTAATAAAAATACTTGTGCAACTATTTCAGGATGGCTGTGGACTGGGCTAGGCACTTTGGACAGACGGAGGTTGTTCATCTGTTGGAATCCTACAGGTCAGTTGTAACTGTTTTGCAGAATCAGTTGTATATGATATAGAAAGAGTTGTGATGGGAAATTTGAGGTTTGTGTTCTTTTAATCAGAACAGGTTTTAGCTTTTCATGGTCTAAAATCTGGACTTAATGGCAAGACTTCTTTTTAAGAATAGGAATATTTCAAAAAATAAACAGCAAAAAAGTTCGTACTCAGTATCATATTGTTTATGTTTGCACAACTTGCTAATTCTATACTTTTCACATGCTTACTTTGGAAACAAATCTGTCATGTGTTTTTATTTATACTTTTTATATGCAATAGGCATATTAAAGAAAATTTACAGAAGTAATGTGTACACTAGGCCATTCAAGAATGATATTCTGATTAACTTACAGTTATCGTACTTGAGGTAGTGTTTTGTAAAGCTTATCTCTACTATAATTTCTCTTAGTGTAGTTTCTGCTAGTGGGAAATTTTTGGAGAACACGTATCTCTTAAGTATTTTTACTTGAACAGATAAACGAGAAGTATCTTTATACTTTCCTTTGCTTATGGTTGTGTTTCAATGAAGTTGAAGAAAACTAAAGTTAACACTAATAAATAAAGTGGCATCCTTCACTGGGTTAACATTGAAATCAGTAAACAGTAATAGTATGGTGATTCCCTTCTGCTACACTTAAACATCAGAATTCAAGTCCAATAGTCATATTGGTCTTGAACTAACTTTGAGTGGATGGCTCAATGCAAACCCGAAGGGGCAGCCTTGATTCTGGTGTATTTTCCTGTTACAGCGCTTCATTCGGATTTGGAAACATGGATGAAAGTTCCCTGGTCCAAAAAAGTGCTAGTGACCTTAGTGCAGAGGACAGAGAGCTACTGACAGCTTATCATCACAGTTTTGATGATGAAAAAGTGGATCTGGATCTGATAATGCACTTACTTCACAGCATCTGTCATAGTTCTGATGCAGGTAGGTAAATACCTAACCAGTGGTTGTGGATTTGGCTTCTGATGAATCGTGCTCTTTTTTCAGCAATCCACAAACGTTAAAACCTTCTGAGTGCTATTCGACATGTATTTGAATTTTCTGTTTAACTTTGCAAACCCACTTCCTTTTTAGGATCAATTTTAATATTTCTTCCTGGGTATGATGAGATAGTGAGCCTGAGAGACCGCATTGTTTTGGATGATAAGAGATTCACTGATAATGCTCACAGGTAAAACCTTTAGTTACTGTGGCTTTTCATTGCTTCTTTTAAGGATCCTTAAAATGTTCCTTTTGTCTTGCGTTAGATACCAAGTTTTCGTGCTTCATTCAAGTATGCAGACTTTGTACCAGAAGAAAGTGCTTGAAAGTCCACCTTTTGGCATTCGCAAAATTGCAAGTATTAGAGGACTTTTTCCAATGCCACAATGACCTATTTTGCCATTGCTTTTACAGTTATTATCGTTTTGGTGGTTTTGGTTTTTTTCTTTGCAGATTCTTTCTACTAATATTGCAGAAACCAGCATAACAGTCAGTGATGTGGTGTTTGTCATTGACTCAGGCAAGGTGAAAGAGGTAGGACTGCCATAAATTTTCCTCGTGTGATTCTAAAACACACAGTGCATAAATTTTGGAGAACTTTTTTTTTATTATTTATGACTTTACAGTAAAGTGAAAAAAAGCATTTACTAGCTGAGAGCTGGTGCCTGTCAGGCAACAGTCCTTGCTGAAAAGTTTCAACATGCATTTGTTTTAAGACAAATACTGTAAGCTATCTGTCTAAAAAATCTTGAAAATCTTGAAATTCAAAAATTGTGGAGCATGAAGATACTAGAAAGGAGATACCCTCATTAATTCACTCGAAATTGAGAAGGTACCTTTGTGTCAGAAGCTGCTGTATATATTACTATTTCATACTTTTTAGAAAACTTCTGTTGGTAATCTAAATAACTAGTAACTTGTATTTCATGTACCCTATTGAGTTTTCAGTTTGCATTCCTTTCTTTGTTTTTCTAGAAGTCTTTTGATGCACTGAGTCGTGTTACAATGGTAAAAATGGGGTGGATTTCAAAAGCCAGTGCTATCCAGAGAAAAGGCAGGTAATAAATGCCTCATAGCGGTTTCCATTTTGCAGATATCCACAGTCCTTTATGTTTAGAATAAAGCACACAACATAGTAGCTGTTTCTGGCCTAGTCCAGTGTTGTGTTGCATAGTGGCCAACACTCGTTCTCTGCAGGTGAGTAGGAGTCAGCATGTATTTCCTTGGAATAATCTCCCAAGTTGTAGAAAAGTGACGCTCAGGCATTTGCCAAAGGTCTGGGTTGTTTTCCCCCCATTAATTTGTTCTCCTTCCTCTTTCTCCCACGTTGCACCAGCAGTCACAATGTCCAGTGGGGTGTTTTCACATCATGTCTGTGGGCAGCGGACTGCCTATTTCACTTTCTCCAAGCTATCCATGACTTAACAGGCCATGATTATATTCTTCCCAGCACTGTGGGTGAGGGCTCAGAAGTTTATGTAGCAACAAATGCCTGTTTAATCAATCATATTGGCATTAAGCTGCACGTATGCACATAGATGTATATGACTGAGAGAATTTGCTGTCTCTCATTCCCTCACAAGTTACTTCATTTTTATTCTACCTTTTACTCCAAGCATCACTTCTGTTTAGGGGATGTGAGGGGAAACAATAAAGTTTGCAACTGGTTCCTTACAACAAAAGATGATTGAGATTTGAACTGGTCTTAGGTTAGCAAAAAACCCACAGCACTTTACATTAGATAAGCCTTGTTTTTCTTTCCTCCAGATTTCTCAGTGTTGGCTTAAAATTACAGTAAAAAAATTGCCACACTCTCAAAAATAATTCATGATTAGAAAACTCTCACTTTGCGTGTGACTTAACAACGCTTTCTTCATAGTACTGCCTCTTCTTTTCCATTCTGAGTTTCTGTGTCTTTGTTGGCTTTTGGTTTTGTTTTTAGAAAGAAATCCTCATTTTCACAACCTTCCATATTTTATTTTCAAGGGCTGGGCGCTGTCAGCCTGGAGTCTGCTTTCGTCTCTTCAGCAGGCTCCGATTTCAGAATATGTTGGAATTTCAATCTCCAGAACTTCTAAGGATGCCGCTTCAGGTGCATGTTCAGTTAGAAACTATAACTTTAAAAAATACAATGTCCTCAAACCATACTATTAATTGCAACAAATCATGTGTTTGGCGGCTGCTTCCAAATCTTGGTAATCTTTTTTTGTTCTGCCTTTTACCTTGCAGGAGATCTGTTTGTACACAAAACTTCTGGCTCCAGTTAATTGTCCAATTGTAGACTTTCTTATGAAAGCTCCTGATCCTCCGCCTGCTGTAACTGTGAGAAATGCTGTGCATATGCTTAAGGTCAGAAAAGGAATAGGTTTAGATTGTAATTGTGTTTGATCCCAAATTTGTGGTGTAGCAGTTTACTGACTTCAGTTTGTACTGAAGCTGTTTTTAATTACTTAAGGATGTTTTGAAGTTTTGGTTATTGTCTGTTTTCATTTTGTGTGTAGGGATGTGTTTTTCCATGTCAAGGGAAGAGAGTGCTTCAAAGTCTTGCCTCAGTTAATAGTTTGACTTGCTTCTGTAGTGTTTGGAAACAAGTCTAGTTCATGTCCATTATTCACATCCTTTCTGCTTTCACTGTCAATTGATTTTGTCCACTGTACCCATCCCCCTCTCCTTTATTTGTTTGCTTGTTTGTTTATGAACAGACCATAGATGCCATGGACCCTTGGGAAGATCTCACTGAGCTTGGTTATCACCTCACTGAATTACCTGTAGAGCCACACCTCGGTAAAATGGTGTTGTATGCTGTAGTTCTGAAGTGCCTGGATCCTGTTCTGACCATTGCCTGTGCTCTTGCCTGCCAAGACCCTTTTGTGCTGCCCACGCTGGCCTCCCAAAAGCGTGCAGCCGTGCTGTGCAGGAAGCGTTTTGCTGCCGGAACGTTCAGTGACCACATGGCCCTGCTCAGGGCTTTCCAGGTAGTCTTTCATTTCAGAGAGTACTAATCACAGCACATTCAAGCAAAATGCAGATGCACCAGTTGGGTGTAGAGTGGCGGGCTGTGATTAAGTGCTCAGAGAAGACTTTCTTTTTGCCTAGTGCCTTTCCTGTGTAAGGCATTACTTGGCAGTCTGGCTGGTCCACAGAAGAGGGAACCGTTTTTGTAGTATGTTTTGTTGCAAACATTATAAAATTTTGAATGTTCCAACAATGTGCCTCTTTGCATCCTACTACACTGAACTTTGAATCATGATCTTAATGTAATGATCTTTATTTATTGTTTTAACTTGACATAATCATCACTGTAGTGAACACATAAAGAGAATCTAATTGTTGAACGAAAAAAAGAATCTGGTTTGATACATTAACTTTTAGAGTGGGTTTTGCATTCATTTTATTGACATAAATGTAATATTTAAAAAAAAATGCAGTTTTTAGTTCAAGTCCTTGAAATTAATAGGCAAATGTAAAAACATTTTCAGGCATGGCAGAAGGCACGCAGTGACGGCTGGGAGAGAGCCTTCTGTGAAAAGAACTTCCTATCCCAAGCCACAATGGAAACCATTGCAGGAATGAGAACACAGGTGCTTGGCCAGCTTAGAGCCTCAGGTAGAGAAGTTGGAAACAATTTGAACATTGTTTTAAAGTCAAGCATATAGAAATTGTAACAAAAATCGTGTCCACTGGTGTAATTTTCCTTAATTTGAAATACACCTTCATGCACGCATTCATGCAGGGTATGGTGCAGATGAGGAATTGTGGCTGCTCTAACTGAAAGCACCCTCATCTCCACATGCCACTGCATTTCATGTTCTAATGAATTATTCCCATAGGAAATGTCTTTATATTGTAGAAAATAGTGGTATTCTGTGTTAGTATGAAACCCCTTATCAGGAAGGATTTCAGTGTAATGGTTTCTTCTTGGTGCTGTTAAGGTTGGCAGTGGTGAAAAATGCAACAAAGAAGTCATTTATTTCACCTTTAGTTTCTGACTCCTTTTGAGAACCAAACACAAGCTAACATGGCACTGTTTTGTCTCTTTCCTTTGTCAGGTTTTGTGAGAGCCAGAGGAGGAGCTGATATTAGAGATGTTAATACTAACTCTGAGAACTGGGCTGTAATTAAAGGTGCCTTAGTGGCCGGGATGTATCCCAATCTTGTGCATGTAGACAGAGACAGCCTGGTGTTGACGGAATCAAAGGAGAAGAAAGTGCGATTTCATCCTACCTCTGTTCTTGGTCAGTCTCAGTATAAAAAGGTAAAGACACTTTGAATTCATAGTTCAAAAAAAAGGGCACTAAAATCTGTCACGTGTTTTAGAAATGTCTTTTCCTATTTGTCAGTACTTTAAAAGCAATATAGGCATTTAACACTACAGCTTTAGAAAACACTGTTCTACCCAGCTGATAGAATTGGAGTTGATTCATTTTTCCATCGTTTCAATTAGTCCTTTCTCTAGATGGAACAAGGCAAAATGACAAAAAAACTGCCCTGCTATAAAATTGTTTTAAAGATATAATGATCCCTATTCTTAAAAGCAAGTTTTCCTCTGAAACTTTTTTTTAACATTTCTTTTTTTAACATTTCTTTTTAAAGCAAAATGTTTTGTTTTATCATGGTAGGATAATTTATGAATCTGGTTGAATTCTCTCACGCTTTTTTATGTGCATGTATATTTTTATGTGTATATAATTGTACGTGTATTTAGTTCTCAGAATACAGAATCATAGAATGGTTTGGGTTGTAAGGGACCTTAAAGCTTATCTCATTCCAACCCCTGCCACGGGCAGGGACACCTTCCACTAGTCCAGGTTGCTCAGAGCCCCACCCAGCCTGGCCTTGAGCACTGCCAGGTTGAGGCATCCACAGTGTCTCCGGATAAAATGAGAAATACGTTCAAATTTACATTAATTACAGGTAGAGGGTTTAATAGCCTGGTTTTACCTGCTCTTGCACAGATTGCCCCAGCAAATGGACAAGCTGCAGCCATCCAGGCTCTCCCTACAGACTGGCTTATATATGATGAAATGACGAGAGCTCACAAGACAGCAAACATCAGGTGCTGCTCTGTTGTGACACCTGTCACGGTGGCCCTCTTCTGTGGACCAGCCAGACTGCCAAGTAATGCCTTGCAGGCATCTTCATCCTTTCGAGGTACACTGGAGTCTGGATTTGGGATGTTTCCGTTGCTATACATCAGCGTGTGACATGGAAAACTTATTTTTCAGTAATATTTAATACATGTATTGGCTGATTCTGAAAATAGCGCTGTTATAATTCCTGCAGCTATTCAGGAAGAGTTTGTTGGTTCTGTAAAAAATCTCTCCATTTTGGGATTCCTTACATACTCAAGTCCATAAATACAACCCCACAGTTGTAGGGTCTCAGAAACTGCAGTATAGTTTGTAAGGAAAGAATACAGCCACAATGTCTAATGAGAACTGTAGTACTGGTACTGAGAAGTGTAGTATGCATGTTCTTTTTCTACAGACTACTTTACTTGATACATTGAACCAGATTATTCAAACAGAATATTTTAGAAACAATCAATATGGCAAACAAGTCATGTTGCTTCTAGCTAACACATACATTTTCAAGACATGTTCTACTGATAATTTTTAATTTCAGTTAACTGTACTATTAACTGTGAGTAATAGACAATATATAGAAATGTCCTTCTTTTTTCTGATTTAAATTGAATGGAATTTACTACTCTTGGAATGGAAGCAAAAAGAACTGCTTCTAGTTGTCATAGTTTGAATCAAACTAAAAGTCCAACTTATTTCTAGAGCTTTTCTGTCTTGCTTTTAAACTGTGAACCTTAGAGTAGTGCTCATGCTGATTGAATTGCACTTAAGAAAAATAAAGAATCCTAATTAATAGCTATATGTATAGATTTTTTTTTTCTTACTAGGTCTTTAGATCTGCTGTTTTGCCAGGAAATAGAGGCATGTGTGATTTTGCAAACAGCTTTAGGCAAAAGTTGTATAGTGCCTGTGGATACTGGTGGAGGTACATGAGTTGGGTCACATCATATCAATACAGGTTTTTACACAGTAGGACCTTCAGCAGGTCTGGCTTGATTGCTGCTATCTGGAGCAAAGACTTTGCAGTGTATTTGCAGAAAAGAAGAGGTAGTTTTACAAATGCTTACATTTAAAGTCAGTTTTAGAAGGAAAAACATTATTGCTGGTAATACCGTAGTATGCGGGTTTTTGTGTGGACATAATAGTAGAAAAAATATGGAAATGCTAATGCACCTTTTGTCTTTAATTCAGGGGGAGGGGTATCTAATGATAGCAGCGACAGTGAGATGGAGGACAAGACATCTGCTGATCTGGCACTGCTGAAGCTGGATGAATGGCTCCATCTCAGACTGGACCCTGAAGTAAGTAAGAAATTACTCCTGGGTTTGCTTCATGTAGAGGAATTGTAAAAAGATGTGAAAAGGTTTTTGTAACATTTGAGTAGCCAAGAATTTTGTCCAAGAATGTCATGGTCTATTTCAGTCTCTCGAACTAGGTACTCTGTGATTTAACCTTTACTTCACAAGCTCATCAATAATTAAACGGCTTCAATCCCCTTTGGCACAGAGTTGTCTGTCGCCTGAATCCGTGTATTCAACATCCAAGTTGCAGTGTTTCATCACCTATCACCCGTACCTTTCTATTCTTTTACTTGTCAGCAAAAAGAAAGAGAATAATTAGTCACCTAAGTCAACATTGAGAGTGCTCATCCCTCTTCCTCCCTATTGATGTGGGTGTCCTGTCTCTCACAAAAGGGACCAGGAAAGCCTCAGCAATCCAGATGCCGTTGGGTCTGTTTCAAAAACTTTCTGGGCAGTATGATGTTTTATATCTGAGCTTGGCAGTTTTGTCCCTTTCCACACGTCAGCAGATTCTGAAGAGACTGGCAGACAAAAGATAATGGCTGCAAGGGACAGCAAGCTGCAGGTGACAGTGACTGCATAAGGGCCCTTCTGCTCCTTCTGGCCTCCTGTCCTGCCTGCATGGTGCTCCATCAGGCCATAGCACGAGCTGGGATAGCCAAAATCTGAACAGGAGCTGAGAGAACAGTCACATTGGCATATTGTGTTCTTCTTTCTTTGAGAGGATAACCAAAATCAGATCAAAAAAGGAGGACTTGAAGCTGAAGTTGCTGAAAGAAAGTTGCTGTCAGATTTTGGAAGGATAAATTTCAAAACCTCTTTGAAATAGAAGTCTTTATGTCATTGAGGAGCTGTGGCTGTGGTAGGAGGCAAGTTATGGGTCATGAAACACACAACTTTACCAACTCTAATAATAATACTCTCTCTCCTACACATGTCCAGAAGAGTGATTTTTTAAAATTTATTGTAATGGAAGCATTTCTGGTAGCAGAATTAGACAATAGTCTTCTGAATTTAGTCATCACATTTGACCAGGTGTCTATGTAAGAAAAAATATCACTTAGAGCTCTTTTCCATCAACTATGACTGAAGAGTGCATGAGTAGAGACTGATTTGAGAGGAAGGGCATAAAGCATGAAAGGATTGGGTTTTCTTGAAAGATAAGAAGGAAAAAAAAAGAGTCTGTGGAGTTACAATACAAAGCTAAGTTTATTACAGAGCTAAATGAAATGATTCCAAAATTACCTTGCACCCAAGGAAAAAAAAGCAAATTAACATCTTAATTTAAATATGGATTATTCCCCTTCCCCAAGACCTTAGTCTTGCCTTTAATTGTGGGCCCTGTTTATATTAGAATGCCAGGTGCTGCCTGATATGGAAAAGACAGGGTTCTCTTACCTGTGTGATCTAATTTTCATCAGTATTGAACAGAATTGGAATTTATTGCAGGCTGCTGGTATGCTGCTGCAACTCAGGCAGAAGTGGCACAGCTTGTTTCTGCGTCGTATGCGAGCTCCTTCTAAGCTGTGGTCTGAGGTTGATGAAACAACTGTAAGAGCAATTACAGCTGTTCTGAGTGCTGAAGAACAGTCTGCAGGTCTACAGCAGCCTTCAGGAATTGGCCAGAGACCAAGGCCTGTGACTTGTGAAGAACTTCCTTTGGCATCTACATGCATGTCAACCAACAGCAGAAACAGCTCAACAGAAACAGAATTGTCTGACTTCTCTCATGCTGAAAAGTAAGATGCTGAGGTCTTCTGCTCACTGTAGGTTGCAGTTTATGTATACAAGTATCACTTAAGTTTCTGCTAGTAATAGGAGATGGAAACAGCGGAAGTACAGTTGGAAGGTGTTATACTGTTGTATGCTGCATTGTGGTCCCAAAGAGAAGTATTTCATACCTGGGGCTGCTGTTGGAGAGAGCAGTCAGGAATATTGTCCATGAATTGTGATGTTTGAGAAGTAGCAGAAGAAGTTTAACAGTAGCATTAAAAAGCAATGAATGGTCAGTATGAGTTTTTAGTTAGACTTTAATAGATTTTGTAGTTGCTGTAATACATGTGGTCATGCAGTAGGCTGGCAGGTCGATGTAAATTGTTCAGTGACTGCTTGTGAAACTCAAAGTATGTCCTTTGTAGGGTTTCAGTGAAATCTACTTCTCCTGCACTCCACCAGCCAAAGAAGTACAAAGAAAAAGACATTTTGCTCTCCAGACAATCCTCAGATGACAGATCAGCTCAGTCCTCAGTGAAGCCTGCAGACAGCAGTAGCTATTCCAACCCCTGTGCTACTCCTTCTTCTCCAGTGTCGGCAAAGGTAGAGTTCTCTAACATATCACCCTGCTCTTCCAAAGTAATAGAATTTCTTGCTGATATCATTCTGCAGTTAGGTATTTTACTGCTAAATTAGGAAGCTAATGTAGCTTTTCATTTGTAACAGTGCATAATACTTCCTTCTGGAACTTAAAAATCTAGACTAAATATCCTTGTTTCACTAGTTTAATACAGCAAAAATAATTTGTAGACTGCTGAGGTAAAGCTATCCAAAGTAGAAAAAATGAGATTAAAAAAAACCCCAAACTTGTTCTAATAAACATGTATTAGTTTTTTTCAACTAAATGAGTATATTATATACACACTTCTGAAGATTTTGGATTCTGCCTTTCTCGGCTTCCATAATAGATTTTCAATATCAATACTGATTCTGTCTTATCTACCTTACTATGACTGATTTTTGTGATGGTTATTTTAACAAAGTACACATTTTTAATGAGATTACTGTGACAGTTGTCCCATATACTTGAATAGTAGACTGCAGTAACACTAAAGAGATCATTGAGAGGAAACTTCATGGACTCATTGGAGGATGTAATAATTCCTCTGGAATTTTTCAGCTTTTAAATTAAGACAGCGTAAAAGGAAGAAAACATGTTTCCTGAATATAGAAATGCGAGTAGCGTGCTGTAGGCTACACTCTAGGATGCTTAATTTTGGTGTCATCTCAAGGTCTGTCAGACATTAACCAATTCTAATTAATCACTAGACTTTTTAATCCTATTCTGCTCTACTTGTTTCTTGCCCCTCATGGATGAATTACTGTGGAAGGGGCTAACAGCAGGCCTGTTAGCTAAAGGAGCGAAAAGAAGCTGAGAGCAAGAAGAAGCTGTTAAAGAGCTCTCTCCAAGGCTGCTACCAAGGAGACTGAGAGAAGAGAAGAACTGAAGAAAGATAAGGAGAGCACTGCAGACGGACAAAGTATTTTTAGAAAGTTAACTAAAGTCACTGTTACTGTTCACCAGTGGTGTTATGTTGATTTTTTGTGGCCAATAGTTGGGGTAGAAGAAGTATAAACAATTAGAAAGTTTATAAAAGGTCAGCCATGTTCGATAATAAAGAATTGCCATCTGAGACCGCCTGTGGTCTGTGCTTTGTGTGGCGACCGCCTCGGGATACAGTGTATATAGCAGTGACAGCTGGTGCCCACCGCGTGGAGCAACAGCCTGAACAGCGTGGTCAGTCTGGAGCCACGCGGGGTCCCAGCTCCCAGCCGTGACCCACTGGGGAGCAGCGGGGGAGGCGGCGCTGGTGCGGCTGAGAGTGGCGTGTGGAAGCCACAGGGAGGTCCAGACTTGATTTTCTCCTATCAGGACACCTGGAAGCAGGGGAGGCACCAACTAGTAATAATGGGAAATAAATCTAAAGAGGAAGAGATTGTTTTGGCTACATGGAAAGCTTTGTTAAGAAATAAGGGAATTAATACTTCAGACTATGCCCTTCGTAGTATATTGCTGTGGGCTAGATCATAGGATTTTGCCACTGATCCTGACACAGCATTTAGTGTTAAAACTTGGAAAAAAGTCAGGGACAGGCTGTGGGAAGTCATCTGAGCGGGAGATAAAACTTGTCAATCTAGTTGTTACTTGGAGATCGCTTTTTGAGGCATTAAAGGAATGGAAAACAGCGGGAACAAGCGGAGTAAAACGTGGATGAAGATTTGGGGTTGATAAAGGGGTCTGATGGGAGGGATGAGTCAGATGGGGCCTTTGATGGGGAACTTGTTGAATACATCCTTGAAGAAGGTGCAGGTGTCCATGGAAGTTACCAGGCAGGCTACCAAAGCTTCCAGGAAAGTTGCCAGAGCTTCTATGCCAGCTGCCAAAGCTTCCAGGAAAACTGCCAGAGCTTCTGGGCTGGATGCTGAAGCTTTTGGGAAAGCTGCAAAGGCTTCTGGGCAGACTGCCAAAGTACCTCCTTATCAGACTCCTAAGCCTCTTTATCTCACACGTGCACAGCAGCTTGCAGCGGTCCCCGTATACACTACACCACTGCGCCAGTTAGCTGAAATGTCTTTAGCAGAGAGACAAACCCAGCTGTCTGCCCCCTGCTCCCCTCTGACGCTGTTGAGGCAGGATGGGAATGAATAGACTTTGTTCAGAAGGCTGAGACTATAACTCTGATTTATTTCAAAATACATCGCTCTTTTATACAGAGCTTCGTGCAGACCAACTCTATTGGTCCTGAAGTGAAAACCTCGCATGCTATTGGTGTGCAGTGAATGACATACAGTAGTAAAACCCAATTATAAACAATGTGAACTACAAGAGAGATAAAGAACTTATTTACATTCTTTCTCAACACTTTCTCAAGCTTCTACCTGGTTAGAAACTTTATGTTTTCTCTTTGACTGAATCTAAGACCTACACCCCTCCACTCTAGCCCAGCCATTTGCCCCCCGCCCCCTTCTGAGCTGCATGAACAGTTTGCAAGGTCGTATCCTCCATTGCTGGACAGTGACAGCAAATCAAGTGAAGAGTCACCCGCAGTAACACCTGAGTTGGGGCAGGGAACTGTTGACAGTTCACCTTCTAAGAGATCTAGCCCTGCTGCCCCACAGACTTTGCCTCTGTGTCAAGTAACTGTGCTTCCCTGACAGCCTCAGAAGTTTTGGGAATTTGTTAGGAAGAAAGGAGCTGAAGAAAAAAATGGGGACCTAATAGAAAGATTAGGTGCCCCAAAAGTACCTCAGGAGCAGAGTGTTAACGCAAATGTTGCCTGTGATAATCCTATGGCTTTTCCAGTTTTTAAAGCAGTTCCTGGAACAGGGCAGAATGATAGTCATCACATCTTTGCTTGGAAGGTTGTACAAGATCTCCAATTGAAAGTGGCTCAGTTTGGTATTAATTCCTCAGAGGTAATGCAGTTAATACATGTAATTAATGCAGTATGCTTGCACCTTATGACATCATGCACCTTGCTACAATTTTATTCCAACCAGTACAATATGGTGTGTTTCAAGAAACTTGGAGGTGAGTGGCGAAGTGCACAGCTTTAACAAACATGCAGCTGCTTCAACACGACTCTCGTCACACTGTGGGTGTTGATGCCTTATTGGGCACTGGGCCTTTTGCTAACCCAGATTTACAGGCAAGGTGGGTTCCTTCAATTTTGACACAAGCTCAGCAAATAGGCATGAGTGTTTTAATTAAAACAATGGAAATGGCAGCTCCAAAGCAGAGATATGTTACTATACAACAAGGGATGAGAGAACCATTTTTGCAGTTTGTGGAAAAGCTTGCTGCAGCTATTGAAAAACAGGTAGATAATGAACCTTTGTGACATAGATTGTATATACAATTGGTGAAAGAAAATGCAAACCCAGACTGCAGAAAGATTATTGACACCATACCTGGGAAGCCCACATTGCCTGAAATGGTTACTGCTTGCTCAAAAGTTGGTTCAGTAGAGCATAAAATGGCAGCTCTTGCTGCAGTTCTAAGACCACCATCGAAATGCTGTAATTGTGGACAGCAAGGACATGTAAAGGCACAGTGTAATACCCAGAAAATAACATCTAAGTCAAATGCAAGCAGCAATGTTATGTGCAATCATTGTGCTAAATTTGGGCACTGTGCAAGAGTAAGTATCATGCAAATGGTCAGCTGTTGCAGGGAAATGGGAAGAAGAACACGAAGGGGTGTGTGGGGACACAAATAACCCGACAACCATAAACAGCAATTATGGGCCTTCCCGGTACTGCAAAGCTACCCATTTGCGATCAGTACTCAGGAGCAACAAGTGGGTCCGCAGGGATTGATGTACCCACCGCCGACACAGTAATAACTATTTTGGCAAAAGAAATATGCAAAAAGCCCCATGACACCTATGGCCCAATAAGACGCGGATTGAGTGCATTTCTGATAGGGAGATCAAGTACTACGATTAAAGGTATTCATGTGCATTTAGGACTTATTGATGTTGATTATTTAGGACAGAGTCATGCTATGATATCGATGACTGCCCTATTACTATTCAGAAAGGAACTTGCATCGCTCAGCTTGTAGCCTTTGTGAGTTTTGTTCCCAATACAGTAAGTACCTCAAGTGTTCTGGACTGAGAAAGTAACGGAGAACCATCCAGAAAAGACATGCATCCTCACAGCCAGTGGATATCCTCCAGGGACCATACCGGTAACAGGTTTGATTGACACTGGAGCAGATGTTACAATACTCTCGTGACTGCGTTGGCCTCAGTCGTGGCCTCTCACTCATGCAAGTTTTGGACTTACAGGGTTGGGTAGTTCTACAACAGGTGGCTTGTCAGCCGTTGTAATTAATGTGAAACATCCCGATGGCCAACAAGCTAACATCAGACCCTCTGTTGCCGATACTCCTCAAAGTCTGTGGGGATGAGATTGTTTGTCTCAATGGGGTGTCAGAATTACTATGGATTTTTAATAGGAGCCACTGTGATGCAGGGTGGTGAATGTCCAGTTGTAGCCTTGACATGGTTAACAGATAAACCTGTCTGGGTTGATCAGTGGCCCCTTACTACCGAAACGCTTACTGCCCTGCAAGAATTAGTCACAGAACAATTGAAAGTGGATCATATTGAAGAATCATTCAGCCCCTGGAATACCCCTATTTTTGTAATAAAAAAGAAATCAGGAAAATGGAGACTTTTACATGATTTACAGCACATAAATGCTGTAATGGCAACAATGGGAGCTTTACAACCAGGTTTTCCTACACCGACAATGATTCCACAGGAATGGGCCAGTGAACCACATTAAACTTTCATGCAAATGAAGGATCCAAAAATAAACCAATCCAAAGGGACAGAAAACAGGATAAAAAGGGGCATCTGACCCACTGAATTCGTGCTGCTCCACCTGGGAACGCTCCTGCTTGGCCGGTGGGCCCCCTTGCTTTAGGCCTTTTTATTTTAATAAATGCTGAAATCACTTCAGTACCGGGAGTGTGGTCCTGTTTCTAACAGTACTGTATCAAAATAATTTACTAAAGCCAATAGTGAAAGCTAATAACTACATAAATTATTCATAACAATCAGTTAACAAATGGTTTCTGAATATGGGATTCTGAAGGCAGTGGACTTGGATGGGTGTCCTGGTTTGGAATGGGAGGAAATTCAGGGAAGTGATGCAAAGCTTTTTTGTAACTGACAGTCTGTTGAACCACTGAGAAGCTGGACACACCTCTGTGAAACGTACACGTTAAAGATGAAAAAACCCGGGAACTGTCTCTTTCTCTTCCGACTGGTGAGGAGGTGGAGAGCCCCAGCCCCCCTCTTGGCCAGGCCAAGCCGGGCAGTCCTGCTGCGGGCCAAGCCCCTTTCCCCCTCCCTGGGCCCCCGCCAGTCTCCTCATCAACTCCAGTCTGGCAGGGCCAGGCCCCAGGAGCTGCCGGGCAGGAAGGCAGGGGAGGCTGCAAAGCCCTGGCTGGAGCAGGGCTCCATGGATTGAAGATCTTGCCATCAGATCCCGGCTCCATGGATGTGAAGATCTTGCCATCAGATCCCGGCTCCATGGATGTGAAGATCTTGCCATCAGATCCCGGCTCCATGGATGTGAAGACCTTGCCGTCAGATCCTGGCCATGGATGTGAAGACCTTGCCGTCAGATCCTCTTCCCCCTGCACGGCTGAGACCAGAGACCCCTGCAGCCCGTACAAAAAACCAAAGACCAACCATGAGGCCGATCCTGACTCAGCAGCTCCAGTCAGGTGGGCCTTAGGCGTGTGATGTTAACCCAGTCAGTGCTTCAATCCTACCTCGAGTGAGAAAAAAGAACAAGATGCAAGCATGTAAAGGAAGAGCAGGAAGACATCAAGGTCAGCGAGGAAGGAGTTAAGTCCCAGATGGGAGAGGTGAGGAGATGCCTTGTTTTTGGAGCTGAAATCCTCTTGTAAGCTATGGAAAAAAGACTCTTTTTTCCTTATAACGCATGAAACTATGGGGAGATTAAATTGTTCAAATTGATATCAAGCAAAGGCCTCCATGCTAAGATAAGCAGATGTTGAAATAGCTGTGATCCCATGAGAAGGCTGAACAGAGAAAGAGAGAAGAGTAGTCAGGTGCTTCCCAGAGAAGAAGAAGATTTCTCTTCCCAGGGATTAAGATTATTTTAGAGATAGATAATGAGAACTTTTGCCTTTGAACAGCTGTTTTTTAAAACAATACCCCTTAAGCTGATGTCCTAGTTTAGGGCAAATTTGGGAGAAAACCCTCTGGAAGGAGCCCCCAGGAAAAAAACAAACACAGCCCCTCCCCACCCACCTGGTTCGGGAAGAATTTTCTCAGAGAGAAGTGGAAAAGAACCTGTTTATTTAACAAACAAAACACTCCCCCGCACAAAAAAAAAAAAAAAAAAAAAAAAGAGCAACACCAGATGATAACCAAACTCTTTCACCACTCTGATGAGATCACAAATCCAGAGAGTCTCTCGCCCGGGTCTGGGCACTGGGGATTGCTCTTCAGCACTGCAAATCACAAAGCGCAGGCTCTCGGTGTTCCTCAGTGTTTCCCAGGTCCCAGTCTGGAGCAGTTGGGATGATATTCAGGAAAGGGGAAAAAAACAAAAGCAGTCCAGGGAAAAAATTGGACTGCTTAGCTAAACTACCAAGCAAAAGCAAAGGCAAAAGCAGAAGCAGGAGCAAGAGCAAGCAAAGCAAAGCAAGCCAGCAAAAGCCAGCAAGCAAAGCAAAGCAAGCCAGCCAGCACTAGCCTCTTCTAGACAACAGACCATGGGGGGAGGTGAACCGACTGATAACAAGACAAAACAAACCTTCACTTTCAGAGTCAGTTCTGAAAGCACAGGACATAATATCAAACATAAACAGAACACACGATTTGGGATACAAACACCATAACATCACCCTAGGACAGTCACAAATGCACATTTTCATTGATACACGACACGCATTGTCCACAACGATTGCTGTGTTGGTTGGGTTCATCACTTGTACTGGATCCATTAAAGGAGGTCTTGTCAGCCACTGAGTGAACTTAGACATTCAACATGAATTTACCTTGCTTTTCTCTCAGCACAGAGGCAAAGGAAAAATTAGATCAGGTGCTGTTGTTGTGCAGGATCCTTGCTCATTCTGGAGCTGTAATTCACAGCTCAGCTCGAGTGTTTCATTCACCACTCCTGGGCAGAAAGCAAAATGCCTGTGGGAAACATAGTCATCTGTTCACATGTATAAGCAACAATAGCACAGAACATCAAGGGGCCACTCTGATCAGCTTTTTGGCATTTTACAGTAACAGTTATCTTCTAGTCCAACAACATGTAGCTCACATTTATTTACTTAACTGAATCTTGGGGGTTATAGTTACCATTGGTCACAAGTACTGCACTGAGAACTAAATTTGGGTTTTTCCTTTCAGTTTCTGAATAGCTGTAGTAATGACTAAAATGGTCTAGGTTTTGTTAGGTAAAATGGTCTAGCAAAACCTAGAATTTTGCTTGCTTTTTAAATTTTTTTTTTTTCATTTAATGCAACCTTTCTATCCCTGAAATCAACATAACAAATAAGATATTAAACAGAAAGCAGGAAGAATGATGGACCTTCAGCGTAGTGAATGTGAACACAGATTTCCAATATGTGATCACTTTATAAAGTGAAATTGATGTTAATTGAATGGGGTTAGGGAAGTAGAAAAATGCAACATGAGAAACAGTCTTTATGAACCAAGTAAAAATGTGTGAGAACTAATGAGAGAGGTCACTGTTAATGAAGTTCATGGACTAGAAAAGATATGACAGAGTGCTGCTGACCTCTCTGAAATGGTTGAGTCTAGAGCTGCAATGAGATTCCAAAGTAAAGGCTGCGTGGAATCTCATTTGGAAAGTCCTTCATGCAAAGACAAAGACAACCACAGAGAAAAAAAAAAAAAAAAAACAAAAAAAAACTTAAAAGAGAAAGGTTCCTAATATTACAGTGACAGGACAGATGCCAAAAATTACTCTCCAATCACATCCACTTGCCAATTTAAATATACTGGAATTAAATCCTTAGGATTTAGATATAGCAAAATCACAGATGCTGGAAATGGTTACTATATAATAATGGATTTCTTTGCTGCGAGTGTATATAACATTTGGAAATTATTCACCAAGGACTGTGTCATCAACTGTTTTCCAATGCAAAAAAACCCTGCACTCTTCAACAGTAGTTAATATCTTTTGATATCTAGTAGAGCTATCTTTTAAAATGGACATTTAGACATTCAATTAGAAAGAAGATAAAAATGACTGTTTTGAGGAAAATATTCATGAAAATGTTTATTTTACACATCTGAAGCAGAATGTCAGTACTTAACAAATCCTAATCAAAATGAAAGTCATCTGGAATATGCCAATCCAGACATAACTAAATAGCCAAATAACCAACCAAAAACCAAGCAACCAAAGAACACACAAACAGACAAACTGAAGACACTGAGACATCTGAAGCTGTTTTCAGGGCATTGCCAGCTCTTCCTGCCTAGTTGGTGGCCTCTGGTGACTCTTCCAGGCCTGTATCCATGGCTATGGCTGATCCTAGGGCTGGTCCTGCTTTTCAGAATGAATTTTGAGTCTTTATTTTAAGCAGGATTTCTGCTTATAATCTACTCACTTAGTTTGATTTCTGCTTTGTCCTAATTCATCTCTCTCTCATTGATGGGCGGGATCTTGAGGGGGAACTGTGTCAAAAGCCTTATAAAAATCCATTTAAGTCAGCAGGCAGCTCTGACACATCTTCCAGGATAACCATGTGGTGCACAGCACCCACTTTCTCAGAAGCTCTTCAACCATCACAGCTGCAGCAGGATTTCCTGTGTGAGGAGGTGCTGCCAGAATGGTCCTGTGGCTCCAGGGGCTTTCAGCTGATGGTGGGGTGTGGGGGTCAGGCAAAGACATTAGAAGGAGAAGAAAGCAGAACCCAGGAACTTTGTCAGAGAAATAGAATTTTTTTTTTTTTCCTTGGCAAAAGGGTTACTAGAATCTCACTAGTGCCACCATCAGGGTGGCCTCTTGCTGGCCCTTTCATGTCTCCTCCATCTTCCCCACAGGGAACACTGTCCCCAGCTGAGCAGGGAGCTGCAGAGCCAGAGCCTGTGGGTGGCCTTCTGCCCCAAGTGTGGGCAGGACTGTTCCGACAACAACAGCACCTCCTGGATTTCGGCAAGGTGGAGGGGAGGTCTCCCTGCCTGTCTGTTGGTCCCCAGCAACTCTCCTGCCTGTCTGCTGTCTCTGGTGACTCTTCAGGGGAGCTGATGGCAAATTGTATGTCATCCTCTCCACCCCACTCAGAAAACCTGATAGTCTCTAGTGGACTTCTGCAGAGAGGGCAAGCTGGATTTCTTTTTGCCTGCTGCAGGATACCAGGCAGAACTGCTGGTGACAGGGAAGAGCAGAAGCCACGTCATTCTTAGTGACCTCACAGATGGGGCAGCTCCACTCTGTCTCGTGGCCATGTCTGTCTGTTGCAGCAGAAGGGGACAGATGAGGACTAGGCATGCTTGGCAGGAGTCAAGAATCAATCCGGTCTGGACCCAGGCTTGGCTGGCACCAAAATTCAAGCAGTGAAGGATGAGACCTCATATCCATCCCCCAGTGCTGTCACAATCCACCACTCAGTGGTGGATCCTACAGAGGGACATCAGCACCTGAATATAAACAGAAAGGAGTGCAAGGTCGCAAAGCACTCACATGTGATGTTATCCTCCACCATCCAGTGACATCACAATGGGACATCATGGCACGCCTTTGTTCCCTCTCACCTCAGCACATAGGTCTGGGACTGCTGGCAGATATTGCCATGGAAAAGGACATGGGGGGTCACCAGAGGCCAGCAGCCAGGCTGGGTCAGTGCCCTGAGAACAGCCCCCACGGCCCAGTGCTTCTGGGTGGCCTCATGCCCAGGGGCTCGGCAGGACTAATCCATTGAAAATGGCATTTTCCAGACTCTGTGTGACCCTGGTTGAGACAAAGACAGGAGGGAATACACTAGGGCTGGTAGTGGCTGGCAGGGGCTGTGGAGAGCAGCATCCTGCACAGAACAGTGGCAGAGATGCAGGAAGAAGCCAGCACACTGGAGGCCACCTCCACCAGGGCTCCCAGCAAACTTTCCCTTCTGTGCCTGTCACTGCAGAGCAGGACCAGCCCCAGGAGGAGAGGATTTTCTCCAGTTTCAAGATAATCTAGATTCTCTTGCCTGTTGACCACAGGGAACTGATAGAAAAACAAATAAAAGGAAAGCAAGGTATAAAACAAATTGGTTTCTACTAATGAGGCTTTAATTACACTCCTCGAATCTCCAGTTTCCAGCGCCTTCAAAAAACCACTTCTTTCATGCCATCAAGTCAGTTATTTCCATATCTTGAAGCGACATGCGGAATAAATAAATAGACTCCACAACTCGATGTAGTTATCAAGTGGGTATGTATGGCAGCGCCCGGCACAAGTGAGATAACTCTCCGAAATCTTGTGCCCCGAGCTGAAGTCTGCCCCGCAACTTTATTCACAAAGGTGTTCCATATGCAATACATTACACAACTTTTCTATGCATATTCAACCCCTGGCCCCGCCTGTCTTCGCTTCTCATGCTAAATAGGTCCATGCCCTTCTGGCCATGCGTAGTTTTTTGTGGGGGCTTTTATGGGGGTCCCTGGTGGTCTTTGAGCCACAAACCATCATCTTCCTCCGCATTGAACTTTTGAACTCTTCTCCTCTGCGCTTGCGCTTTTGGTCCTTTGCTCTCCTATCTGGATAAGTTCATCATCCTTGACATGTTTGGAGACAGAGGGCTTCCTTGTCTGAAGTCTTGGCATTCCTGGTCCTTTCCAGTATTTGTCTTTTTGCAAGAAGCTTTAAAGATCTTTGTTTTTCTTTCCTATGCCTTTTTGTGCAGAGGTTTCTTAAAATTCAACACATGATTCTACAAACATGATACATTCATTTTTGATATATTCATTTTTGATACATTCATTTTTGATACATTCATTTTGTTAGCTCAAGTGATCTCTGGAAAATCTTTCGTTTCAATCTAACTAGCTAAATAACCAGTTAGCCACTTACCTACTTAACAGTTCTCAGAAAAAAATTGCATTCAATTAAGTTATGATATCAAAGTTAATCATAGTCAAAGGCTTCAGCTACTTTTCACATTACACAGGAAATCATGTGTCTTAGTACTGTTAAAATCTGCTTGAAACTGCAACTTTGGATGTAGCATGTGTCCGATTTATCTGATATAAATACTGTATATATATATATATATATATAATATACTGTATATATTCGATAGCCAATAAAAATAAAAGGCACGTATGAAATAAAAGGTACGTATGAAAGATGCATTGAATCAGTTATATATCACTAATACTTTCTGAAAGACTAAATGTGGTCTGCATTAATTCTGAAGTTCATCAGCTGCCTACATTTTTCTATTCTTAAAATGTAAAATTGTACTGCTTTCAAAAGTAAGAACCTTCCTTAAACTGCTAAGTAAAAAGTTGTTTGCAACATATTACTTCAAACAAGAAGTGTTTCTCAAATATTTTACAAAACTTAGTAAAAATATTCTCTTCTTGCAAAATTTCACATTCCTGTACAGACCCAAGCCAACTGTGCTTAAGCAATCATAATTACTCACACTATTACTGTGTTCTTCTACACTACAAAGTACATATTATTTAATGTCAGTAACTTCATTTTATAAGCTAAATTAAAAGTTTAAGACTTTCCATTAGGAATCAAAGTGTATCTGACAGTATTTCAGAGATTAAAATGTGTGAAAATACCACAAATGCATGAAATTGCACTCCTATACAGCATGTAAACATAGTAAAATATCATGATCATGACAGTTACATTTTTCCACTCTAATCTTTTTCTGAAGATTTGCATGTGTACCAGGTAACTGGGCTGGGCTTGGTGTATCCCTGGAGGGCCCCAGGAGCTCTGCTCCCAGTCAGCTGAATGTTGGCACAAGGGTACCAGCCCTGGGCAGGAGCCAGTACAGGGCCCCTCCTGCAGGAGAAGGGATCAGGCCCTGCTTGGTAACTTTCATTTTGGCCACTTCTGTGAACAGGTAAGAAAGGTTAAAAGGAAACCTTTCCCAGCTATTTGCCTCCTTTATCTTTTTAGGTGCCAGAACTCTGTGTCACAGATGGCCTGGCTGTGTGCTGAGCAATGCAGCCCCCACAAAGCCTTTGGTTTCCCACAAGTTGCCATGCCTTGTTCCCAGGTGTGCCCAGCTCTGGCAGGAGAAAGAGCCTGCAGCGCCGTGCCCTGCCCAGCCGGGGCTCTCTGGCACAGAGCAGCAGCAGCGCCAGCACCTCTCAATCCGCTCTTTCCTTATCTTCTCCTGGGACACAGAAGCCTCTGGAAATCAGCACCACCAGTCGTGTTCCCAGCTCGGAGCAGCTCCTGCCGGCAGACAGGTCCTGCCAGTTCGACCGCTTCTGGAGGGGCAGAGGTGCAGACTAACATGAACAGGAGTCCTGGGAATGTCCAATAAATATGCAAAAATGTGGGAGTATTTGTTAGGAATTATTACAGCTGTTAAACCAATACTGCCTTCTCTCCTGGCTCTGTGAATGCCTTGGGCCCTTCTCTGACCCCAGCAGTTACCCCTATCTGCATTCCCTGATTGCTGTCACTTGCACCTCAAAGCAGGGTTTTGTGGACTCCAAGTTCCAACTTTCAGGCTGGAGCATCACCATGTTGTTCCTCATGAGTGACTGTCCCGTCTTCATGTCCTTGTGCTTGGAGCAACTACATTTGCTAAGAAGTAGGGCATAGAAAATCAGAGAATAAAAATGGCTTGGAAACTCTTTGGTGGGAACTGGATACTAGAGTTTTCAGTTCCTTTCTTTTGAAGAAACAGCTTCATTTTCTGAATGGAGGATGAAGCGTGTTTAGCAGGGCTTTGAGGAGTGGTTTTTGTGCTTAAAACCGATTCCTGATCTCCGATCTAGAAGAAAACATGGTCACCCTCTGAAAAGTTAAATCTTGGAGATGATGACATTAATGAGTAGGAAAAGTGATGCTTATAATTTCAAAGATGTTGATTGCCCCAAGCATCTAGTCAAGCATTTCTTGTCAACTGTCCTGCCGTTCAGTCTCGTGCCCACAGAGGATTCGCATTAGGACAACGTGCAGCTTCCCAGATTCCATAGTCTGAGTTTGGCCGGCTGCTCTCTCCACTGCACTTTGTGGGCTCATGCACTGGTGCTGGGGGTTGATGCTGGCCAAACATACGTGCACCCCACAAAAAAAAAAAAAAAAAATCGCTCGCTCCTGGGCTCGGCCGCAGCTGCTGGCGGCGCTGGGATGAGCCCCGGCTCACGGCCCGGCGGCCCTGCTGGGAAAGAGCCCCCGAGCCCGCCGGGAAGGGGCCCCGCTGCCCCGCAGCACCCCTCGGAGGGCAGAGAGAAAGCCAGCTTCTTTTCCTCTCTTTTTTCCTCTCTTAAAAGTGTTGTCCTAGAGGCGGCACCAGCTTTTCTAATTGGCTGAGCAGCGCGCCTGCTCTCAGAGGCACTCAGTGATTGCTTCTGCCTGGCACAGGGAAAGCTTATGGCAGAAATGCCTCACTTTCCCGGCTGCCTTCTTTCCTCCTCTCCAAAAATTGACCCATGCAAAACCAACAAAACTGGGTGCTCCTGGGGCTGGGGAACCTGGAGGCTTAGAGAATACTTGAAAAACTCGTGTGGGGCCCTTCAAAAACCTCATGTGGCTTCATATCCAGACACACAGATAAAGCTCAGATATTTCTCCATTCTTTTTCTTTTTAACTGAGAAAGGAAGTCACAGGTGATGGGGTCTCTATTCCACATCTATTGGAATAGATAGCTATATCTTTTAAATGCTGCAGGACTTAAGATTGTCAAATCAGCACTTCTCTGAGTATTCATTTTGGAAAACTCAGTTCTGGATAATAGTTGTAGACTAAAATAATATCATTCCTCTGTATAAATTAAATCCTATTTTAAGGAAATGAGCAACCTAAGAGCTATGTACAAAAGAAACTAACATGCATTGTTGAAATTAAATATGTTACTGTTACTCCTGCTCTCTGAAATACCTTTGAAATAAAATTAACAAGACCCTTAGAACATATTTGTGGGTGTACAAGTCAAGTTTCAGAAAAATTAAATCCTATCAATGAAAATTCTGTAAAGCAATGAAAAACTAATGTGCTTGTGTGTCTCAAGCTGCGTTAAGGGAAATATAGGTTGGATATTAGGAAAAAGGTTTTTACAGAAAGGGTGATAAAGTTCTGGAATGGTCCGCCCAGAAAGGTGGTGGAGTCACCATCCCTGGATGTTTAAAAAAAGACTGGATGTAACACTCAGTGCTATGGTTTAGTTGAGGTGTTAGGGCATGGGTTGGACTCAATGATCTTGAAGGTCTCTTCCAACCTAGTCATTCTGTGAATTCTGTGAATTCTGTGCATTTTTCTTATAACCTTGGGATTTTACTCCTTAGAAATTGCTAAGTTTCTATATCAGTCTATTTGCAAAGTAACTGTTTAACCCAAGAAATTTGGATACATTTCCCCTTTGGTTACAAATAAAGCATTTGCACCTTCAAGGCATATCCAGGGATGCACAGGTGACACTGCACTCATTGTTTCAAACAAGGTGAGTGCAAACAAAGAAGTTCCTGTTATTACCTTCCCATGCATAATTTTTAACCTTTCTGTAATCTCAAATGACCTCAGTTCTGTGATTATTGCATCTGCACACTTAGCTGCAAAAACCCAACATTAAAAGTCATGGTCATATTTTGGTTCCAAAATAAGAAAACATGCAAATTAGTATTTCAGTAATACTAATACAGTAAGCACTGGCAGACCTTTTAGGTTTAATCCAATTCCTGCTATATTCAGAAACCTGCTATTGACTTCAACAGAGTTGGCATGGATGCTTAACCATGAATAAATACAGAAGGTAGAAATCAAGAAATAGAAAAAAGAAATCAAGCTATGCAGTAATAAATGGCAAAAAAGAAGAGATAGTAGAATCAAGACCCCTAAATGCCAGATAGTCAGCACCAGCTTACGAATTATATGCAGTATTAAAAGCTTTACAGAAATTAGAAAGAAAAAAGAGAATGATCTTCACAGATTCAAAATATGCATTCAGGGTAGTACACACTTTCAGAAAGATTTAGGAAGAAAGAAGATTACTCAATACTCAGGGACAAAGACTAGTGCATGAAGAAATAATCAGGCAAATCTTAAAAGCCATCAGGGTGCCAGAGGCAATTACCATAGTCCACGTGAAAGGACACCAAACAAGAATACAGCTCAAGACCCAAAGGAACAACTTAGCAGATAAAGAAGCCAAAAGCACAGCTTTACTAAAAGTAAGTACCCCAGAGATTGGGGAGGAGGATGTCCAGAAATATCCCCCACACCCTTCCCCAAAAGCAATTGAAAGATGCAAATAAAAAAAAGAGGCCGACTAGAAAGAAGTAAGTAGAAATTGCCAGACAGGAGAGAGCTGTTATCTAAAAACTATACCAGAAAAATCCTGGGGAGATTACACCAACAGACACACTGGGGAGCCCAAGCCCTGGCAGAGCAATTCCTGAGATTCTTCAAGTATACGGGGATTTATGAATTAGCAAAACAAGAGGTACAAAGGTGTATGATTTGTCAAAAAGTTAATTGGGCAAAAACCCAGTATGTGGTATTGGGAAGTCGCCCAGTAGCATACCGGCTTTTTGAAAGAATTCAGGTAGATTTCACTGTATCTGCCTAAAGTGGAGAGATATAAATTCCTATTGGTAATAGTAGACAAACTAACTCACTGTGTAGAAGCCCTTCCAAGCTCTCGGGCTATGGCTCAAACGATATCGAGGTTTCTACTAGAAGAAATCCTACCCCGATATAAGTTAGTAAGATACATAGATTCAGACCAAGGGACATTCTTCACCTCTGAAATCATTAGGCAAGTAGCCAACACTCTAGGGATCCAGTGGGAGTACCACATCCCATAACATTCTCAGAGCTCCAGACAAGTTGAAAGAATGAATCAAACATTAAAAGCCCAATTAGCAAAATTAATTTTGGAAACAAAAATGTCCTGGGTAAAATGCCTCCCTTTGAAGCTTCCCAGATGCCACATTTCCTGCTAAATATCCAGACCATGTCTCATTCTGAGACTGGGCTATCTCCCTTTGAAGTGCTGTACGAGGTGCCATACGAGCATAGAATGCCAGTGGGGCACCCCAGGATAGAGGATGGACAGATACAGCTGTTGCTCATAGCCATAAGCAAGAATCTTCAGGAAGTGTGGAAGCAAGGAATAATAACACAAAGTGCCCCTTTGGGTTTTTTCATACATAAAGTACAGCCCAAGGAAAAAGTACTCATAAAGACCTAGAAAGAGGCCACCCTGTCACCTCACTGGGAAGTCCCCTTTCTTGCCCTCGTAACTACAGGCACAGCAGTACGAATGGCAGAAAAGAGTTAGACACACACATCTTGAGTGAAAAAATTGAGCTCTGGGAAGGGACGCCACAGTAGAAAGTCACCTCTCCCCCTAGCAACCTGAAGACAACCTTGCAAAGCCAAGTAAATGACTAATAAGAACCTGATGAAGTGCACTGAACCTAATTGTAAATGTTATCCATTTGTGCATTTCATATGCAAGTATTGTAACGAAGTTTAGATCACGCACTGTAAAAAGAGATATTAGCCAAAAAATTTATGCAATAAGTACTTAGAAGAGGAACTGTGCCTAACTAACCGTGTCTTAGGGCTCGCCACTAAGCTAAGAATAATTGAAGTAAATTCTGAAATTTAGTTTCACTTGTTCCAAAACAGGCTGAGGGGAAAATTACGACCAAAAGCTCAAATCATTACTGTTGAGTACTGGAAATTAAACAAAGTACTCTGCGGCTCAGATATTGTTAAACTATCCAAAAAGGGCATCTTTAAACAGAGGCACGCAGCTCAGTCCTAGCATGAAATCACAGAAGACTATTCTTACTGCCGAGAAGATGGCTTTACCCGCTGCTAGTAGCAACCCAGTAGATGCAAACAAAAGCAGAAGAATATTGATAGTAGGAGTAATCCTGATGTACCTGAATCTAGCAATGTACCTCAAGACTAGTACACACATAAATAACTTGCCCACCACAGAAGTGCGGAGCCCCGGCAATGGGTGCAGACAAAGCATACAGACTGTCCAGAAAAGACAAGGAGAATCAGAAGCTCCAATATTCCCAGCCCCAAGGAACTGCAGCAAGGGTAAAATAAACAAACATTGTTCCATAAACAGCACTCAGCAGGGGGTACGTGGATTAAAAAAAAGATGAAGTGTTATTTACAAGGAGCAACCCCTAAAAATGGGCAGTCAGAGCACAAAATACATAAGAAGAACGCTGAACAAATATCTGTCTCAGCCTGTGACAAATATAACTGCACAGCATGGATTGGGGGAAAAATAGAGTCATTATTTGTAGCTTATTTTCAGGCGAACCCCCTGTGTTATAATAATAATCTATTGAATATGTGTGTGATAAGAAGAAAGACATACTAAGTCAGAGGAATTTAAAATATGAGACCAAATTATCCCTCAGAAATGAACCAGTTATCCTTAACCTTTTAGAAGATCAAGATGACAGAGTTTGTCTGCAATATGACAGGATATTCTGCTCCTCAAAGAATAAAGAAAGAGTAGACCCAAAGAGTAAAATAAAACAAGTAACACAAGAACTAAAAAGACACGAGGCAGAAATAAGAAAAAATAAGATAGAAAAGAAAAGGTTGAGAACCCTAAGTGAACGATATGAACACCTAGAGAGACAATACACCAATTAGAGTTTACCTGCCTCAGACCAAAACCTGTTTGTAGATCTGATGCAAAAAATTGCAACAAAATTAAGACTATCCAATTGCTAAATTTGCAGAGGGCTCAAATCCACTGAAAACTAGCGTTAGAAAAGGAAAAGTTTAGCCCCAGAGCAACTCCTAAAATAACTCAGAAACCTGAGGGATAAGTTTTAGACAAGAGAGTAATTAGAATGTTCTACCTTAGCAAGGAGGGAAAAGAGTATACTAAAATAGTAAGGTACACTCCATGTATATCCACTTTGACGGTAAACTCCTCCAACAAAAACAAGATCTGGCAGCCAGAAAGCTCTTCAGGGTACTAGAGCCGGGAAAAAGGGGCCAAGTGCAAATAGACTAATAAAATTGGACTCTACTAGAACAAAAGCCCTAGAGATAATCCTTACTAATCCTTAAGTAAATTAAGAAGACTCTAGAATGAGCCCAAAACCACAAAGGTTAAATAAAAAGCCCCCAATAGTTGATATTAAATTTGCAGGAAGAAAGCATACAGTGAACAACCTCAGTGGTAGAAAGGGTCGTGCACAATAAGATTGATAAGGCCTGTTTTCTTTACCCTGCCCCACTCAGAATGCAACTCACTAGGGGATCCCTTATATAAAACCTTAAGTAAAAAGAAAAAGGATTTGAAAAATAAATTCCCTATCTTTGATAAAGATCAGGCCTAGAGAGAGGAGGAGTGGCCTGCAGAAAGAATAATAGAATATTAGTCCCACGACATAGGCCCAAGATGGGAGTTGGAGGTATAAGACCCCAATTTATCTATTAAACTGACTAATGAAGCTCCAAGCAGTAGTAGAAATTGTCTCCAAGCACACCTCAGATTCCCTCGAGTTACTATCTAAACAACACTCCCAAATAAGAGCCTTTGTATATCAACACAAGATGGCCCTAGACTGTTTACTAGCCAAAGAAGAGAGAGTTTGTGAGAAATTTAATAAAACAAAATGTTGTCTAGAGATCGATAATTATAGAAAAACCTAGTGAACGAAATTAAACAAGTAGCACATGTCCCAGTACAAAAATAGAACTCTATACTCCAAGCATCCTAGTGGGTCCATTTGTTTAATAGAGCTTAGTAAAAAAAAATATATATTATTTATATTGTGTTCAATAGCTAGAATCCTATTCCTGCCCTGCCTGATACCCTGCTTTATTAAGTTAATATACTCAGTAGTGCAGGGTATGCAGGTAGCTGCCATGCCCACAGACCCAGAATGTACTACAGGGAAATTAAATCAAGTATCTAAAATCACAAAATTAGAAGAAGAAAATCCACACAGTAGAACAACAGATCCTTTAGCCAGATTCAAAGAGCAAATAAAGGGAGAAGGGGACGTTTACAAGCTTTACCAAGAAATTCCAAAAGAAGAGTAGAGTAATGAGACCAAAGAGAACTAAGAGTTTTTAAGGACTAAACTAGTTAAATTATAAGACAGTTTCACAAGATCAAAAGAAAATCCACTAAATACAAAGCTTTTTAGAAAAGCACGAATTCGTGTATTAATATAAAAGGGGAAGGATTGTTATATGTAATATGAGTAATTTGTGCCTATAAAGTAAAATATAGATGTAATGTTTAGTATTACTAAGAAATATTTGTATAAAACATGTGAGTCTGAGCCAAGAGATTACCTCACATATGTTGAGACCACCCCTGACAAAAAGGAGGAAAACTTAATTTACAAACAAATTCCGATAGCTTACCCAGAGATAAATTGTTTCTCAAAGTGATCCTAGTAACTCCCAAGCAATGATCCTCTCAATAACTACCCAAGATTGAGATTGCTAGAGTCACCAGAGAAATACATCTCAATGCCAAGTTCCAGTAACTCAGTCAGGGGTGTACATCACTCTCCAGACACCATTTTGTTCTCCCCAACACAGAGAAAAGAAATTCTATAAATATGTAAGACTATAAATAGGAAAAAAAGCCTGATCACTGAAACTCTGCCTCAAGCAAAATAAACTGTATAAAAACCGCTTAAGAGAGACAGTCTTGTGTGAAACATAAAGGACCCTATGCTGTAGCAGTCAGACCTGTGTCTCATCCAGTGCTGATCCCGGGCTCAGCACTGTCCTTTTTATTGTAGCTAGCTCAGACTGAATTTGATCACTAAATAAAACCTGGTTTTATTACTTTTAATTTAGCTAGATCAATTTTTACTTATAACAGTTCTTTAACTGAAGTTCTGCCACTTGTCATCATTTTAAAAGTAAAAAATCGTCTTATTAAATCACTAAAAAAATTACTAACTTTTAACAAGGGGAGAAGGGTGTATTGCTTGCGCTGTTATTTGTGTCTAAAATTTTTGTGCACTAGATATTAATAAAAGTTTGTTTTTAAAGTATAAATACAAAAATCCTCCCCCAGCCAAGCTGATGGCCCTGATCGAGCCATGAACCTGGCTGGTAAAGAAAAATACATTAGGAAACCTAGATGCTCCATTGAGATAAATGAAAAAAGCCTCATGAAACGCAGAGAAAAATCAAAACCCCATAATTCCAATAAAGATTTGTAGGGAACGGTATGTTTATTCACAGCGCTGTGGACGCATGTCGGGACACATTGCCCTTCAATGGACATGCACACCCCTGAGAACTCCCGATCCTTTTTTATTACCCTAATTTCCATATGCATAGAATTTCACAATAGGTTCATGCATATTCAGTATGCTGATTTTGCGTTTCACTTAACGCTAGTTACACTTGTACTCAGTTTTTGTCAGAAAGTACAGAAAGAACACCTGGGTCATTCTGCCCTGTCTGTTACAAGGACTGAGGAGTCTTTCTTATCTCTTCCTTAGCTGGGACAACTTTGCTAGTGCTGTAGTTATTAGACTAAACAACATATTTCACGTATGCTAGCAAGCTCAAAGTGGTACATTTCACCTAAATCCAAATGGATTTTTACTTTGTTAAATTTTCACTCTCACTCATCCGGAAGAAGTTTTTTTTCAAGTCCTCATAGTGAAAAAGAGATCCACGCAGTGCTCAAAAACTATGTTTGTCCTTATTTTTCTCATTATACAAAGAAGAAGGGGGTAAAAGGGGTTGGGCTGAGGGTACACCCCCCTCTTTGAGTCTTAAGTAAATAATATAACGTTCTAATAACCCTAGGATATTCAGCTGCCTAAAATACCCTTCAGTGGACAGTGGAAAGCATAGACAAACATCCTGAAGTCTACCTACTTCATGGACAGTTTATATAAGAACTTGATTTATTTACAAACTATTTCTCATGCTTACAAACTTTTTCTTGCTTACAAATTGTTTTTTCTGTTTACAGATTGTTTTCTGGGTGTTGGGTTTTTCTTCCAGGCATAAATGGGTTACAGGTTGTTTTTAATAGTTAGACTTTTCTATAAGGGTTAAATCAGTTAAAGTTTGAATGGTTTTTGTTTTTTAAAGATAAGTTCTAACATATAAGCATTGTGCCTGTGGCCTGAGTTCCCTCATAAAAGATCCTGAACATGAATACTGCAGTTTCCATGGACATTCGGCCCATGCTGTCTTCTGTTTTCCTGTTTGCAAAGGGTCCTTATAGATGGAAGACAGAGAACAAATTACAAATTTTATTAAGCCAGGAAGGGTGAGATGTTACCAAATATCATAGATGAGCTTGCTACCAAGCCCCAGGATTGACTGACCGGGGCTTCTCCCACTCAGATCTCTTATGAAGCTGCAGGCAATTCACTGCCCCGAGGAGAGAAAGGCCAAGGGCAGCCGAGGGCCGGTGGCCTGGCTCAGCATTCCCACTCTTGTGCCGGCTGCCCTGCGACTCCTGGCAAAGGTCAGCAGTGTGTGCAGCACTCTGGGCACCGGGGCAGGAGCCGGGCTGCTCGGCAGGCTGGAGCACAGGGCAGCGTCCTTCAGGCACGGCGCTTGTGCCAGGGGACCATGGGCCAGCGGGAGGCAGGGACAGCTTGTCAGCTCACGGCTGCAGGAGCCAGTGCCTCACACAGCTCTGGGAGGCAGCGCCTGCAACCCCGCACTTCTGCACTGAGCCACAGCAAAGCTGTGACCTGCAGAGTGCTTTGCAGAAATATTCAGGGCCAGCAGGCCAGCCTGCTTTGTGCTCTCTGGCACACAGCAAGCGCTGTGCCACGCCGCAGCTCGGAGCTGCTGGGAGAGAGGGAATCGGGGATGCGCCTGAGGGTTTTGCTTGAGTTGTGAACTGATTTGGAAGAGAGCAGAAATATTTCAGTAGGCAATCTGTGTTTTCTTCCTTAATTTCTCAAAGAAAGTCACAATGTGTTGCACACAGGTAGGGGGTATTGTCAAAGAAAGGCCTTATAAAATCAGGCCTTACTCTCCTAAAAATGAGCAGCTGGCCTGTTATGTCTTCTACGTACAGCTAGCTAAATTCCCATGTGAAAAATCATGACTGCAGTTAGCACAACAAGCTCTTGTGGTAAGAAAACTGCATCTGTAATAATCAGGAAATCTGTCCAATGGGAGTCCACAAAGGAAAATTGTAAACACCTGAGTAAAAGAGAGAGTCTTAGCAAGTCCACACAAAAACACCTTCTAAGCAGTGAATTGTGTGGACAAGAAAAGAACCAGGCAATTGGAATTAAACATGAGGTCTGTGGACACAGTATAAAAATTAGTTTTGTGAATAAAAAATTGGCTTTCTATGCATGAAAAAACTGAGTCCCAGCTGCTGTATTGACACAGCCATGTGGCTTCACTCAGCAAGAGCACTTGAAGGGTGTATTGATGAAATGCTTGTGTTGATTCCCAGAACAGCAAGGAGAAATGTTAAGTGTATTCAATAGGGCTTCAGCTTGTGAATCCCTTTAGCTTTAACAGGCAGTGCTGAACCCTGTATTGCCCCACTGCAGTGCCTAATGTGTGCAAGTGCTATTTTAGCCTTGAGAATAAAGAGAGTGGTCCTGCTAAGAAGGTAGCTGGAATGCATTCAAAGGGAAGATATGTTTTTAAGAGGCTCTTGACCAGCAAAGGAGAATTTGAGGAATGGAATAGTTCCCAAATGACTGTGTCAGGAGCCAGAGTCATGTTCCAGGCCCTGCCATATTTGATCCGTGTTTGAGCAGGTTGACAAGACAATGAAGAAAAGTGTATTGTTTAATGGGTGGGAACAGGACCCTTGAAAGAGAAACAATGTATGGGTCAATCGGTGGGCAGTTAAGGTTTGAAAGGGGAGCAATGCATAATGGAGCCTTGTTGGCATGGCCTTGGTATCTGGAGCCATCCTGGCCTCATCTCACATGCCAGCCATGTGTGAGCTGATGCTGTAACTGGGAAAATTCCACTCCTGAGCAGGAGGTATAAGGCCTGGCTCTGGGCTGGAGGGGTGAGAAGGATGACGTGCACACCGTTTTGATCCGGGGCATGTCCTGGAAGTGCACTGCCTACCTGCCCCTGTCGCCGAGCACCACACTCCATCTCCTTCTCCTGCTCAGCGGATTTTTGGGAATCCAGGGGTTGGTATTATTTGCTACTGCAACTAATGGAATACATTTTCTTGGCAAGCCCAGTTGTGTCTTAGATTCTTTTGTGCATGAGTCTCCTCCTGAACCTGCGGCAATGACCACCAGGGACCTACAGGATACTTCTACTCTGATGTCAATAAATTCTGAGAAATTATTTAAATATGTCAAATAATTTGGAGTAATGTTTAGCCTGTGAATTTCAGCAAAGTATTGAATATGTCTTAGTTCCATGGATACAAACTAATAAGTGAGATTGCTGGGTGTGCAGGTGTTAGGGGAGTGATTCCCTATGCACCGAGTACTGAAATAAACAAATGCCTCCTTTCCAATCCTGAGCTGGCAGCAGGGAACAGGCCCTGCTCTGTAACTTTCATTCTGGCAACTTCTGTGAACAGGTAAGAAAGGTCAAAATGAAACCTCTCCCAGCTATTTGCCTCTCCTTTATCTTTTTAGGTGCCAGAACTCTGTGTCACAGATGGCCTGGCTGTGTGCTGAGCAATGCAGCCCCCACAAAGCCTTTGGTTTCCCACAAGTTGCCATGCCTTGTTCCCAGGTGTGCCCAGCTCTGGCAGGAGAAAGAGCCTGCAGCGCCGTGCCCTGCCCAGCCGGGGCTCTCTGGCACAGAGCAGCAGCAGCGCCAGCACCTCTCAATCCGCTCTTTCCTTATCTTCTCCTGGGACACAGAAGCCTCTGGAAATCAGCACCACCAGTCGTGTTCCCAGCTCAGAGCAGCTCCTGCTGGTGGGCAGGTGCTGCCAGTTTGACTGCTTCCAAAGGGGAATAAAGGCAGAGATGTACATCCTCAGGAGCCCTGGGCGTATCCAATAAACGTGCAGATATGTGGGAGATTTGTTAGGAATTGTTTCAGCTGTTATGCCAACAGTGCCTTCTCTCCTGGTTCTGTGTGCTATAGATGAGTAATGTAACAGTTGGCTCTCACTGTTAAGAGGTAGATATTATGTGGATATAAAAATGTATAGTGATGTTATTGTAATATAGGCTCCCATAGTCCTATTTCCCCTCCCCCTTGCAATAGCCTTGGTAGTCAGGGCTTTTGGGGAGGGCCGGCTTGTGACCAGGAGGTGTGGAGTAACAACACCTGACCTCCAGTCAAGAGGTAAGAAAGAAATCTCCACCAGTGGATGGCAAAACTTTGACAAAACTTTGGCGGGATGAAGGGTATAAAAGGCAGAGCAACCATTTGATAGATGAGCTGCTCTATGTAATGTTCACAGAGACTCCCAGTGCTGCGAGTTTTCCTTATTCAGTCCTTTGTTAAGATTTAATAAACCTTTAAATTTATAAAAGTGAGGGTTGTGTCTCAGATGTGCAATGCTTTGGGCCATATTCTTGGTCTGGTTTCCTTAGCTTGGTTCCCATCTGAGTGCTCAGTTGGGGTACAGGCTGTAGGTGCTTGGTGCACTCTTGGATCCCTTGAACAACAGGGTTTGTTTGGCCCATGAGGGGAATTTGTGCTGCTTTGTGACAGAGGAGAACTTCCCCAGCTATTTTGCGTTTGCTGTAGGGAAGGTTGGTTATTGCTCTGCCTAAATTCACAGGCCAATATAGAGTGCTTGCATTGTGACGTCAGGGCATGGTTGCCATGTGGTCATGGTGGCATCAGAAGGTTGTCTTGGTGCACGGAAGGCCTCAGTGTCAGAGCAGCTCTAGGGCTCGCTCAGGGCAGGAGCATCCTCCTGCTTGAGGCGTTTGTCAGTGGGAACTGCCCACAGACAAGAGCCTTGATTTTTCTGATGGTGGAGCAAATCTGCACAGCAGTGCTACAATGATTGAGAAGGTTGTTGCTGTAGCTATTGGAGCTTACGGCGTTTGTTATTCCAGCTATTACATCACTAACCTGACACGTAAGTAGAGGTTTTCCCTGGGTGTACCCGAACGTGGCTTTTGTATGTCTTCCTGCTCTTTCTTAGTGCCTGAGTTATTTTGAAACAGAAAGAGCACTAGCGTGCCACTGGTTTGGTAAAGCTCCTGTCAAGGAGTTCAGCTACAAGGGGATTTCTGTAGCCACAGGGCAGCATTTGCAAGGGAACCTGCAGGGGTTCTGTTCTCTCCCCGGGAGAGTCTGAGGCAGCAGAGTCTGTCATTTCCTCAGTTTGCTGGGACAAGCAAGACTTGAAAATTTAAACTGGAGACCTTCTTGGAAGGCCTTCTAATAACTCTGCAGTATTTCCCAGAATTCAGGGAAAGCTTCTTTCTTTCTACATTTTTTCATGAAAGGAGTTGACTGTCTAACTTGACCCTTGACTGAGTGTTAAAATAGTGATTCCCTTTGCAAGGAAGTGCGAACTCCAAAGCAGTGAGTGTCTGCTCCTGGACCCTGGAGCTGCTGCTGTGCTGTGTCACAATAGAGCTGCCATATCATAGTGGAACTTTGGGGCAGCTTTTCTGGGCAACTGTTTCCAGCAAGTTAATGAGAAATTGTGCATGCAACTGATTAAAAAAAAAAAAAAACAAACGTACTGTAAGGAGAGGATTTTAAAAAGATGTGTTATGTGTTTGGTAGAACAGGAGCATTGAGTGTTAGAGAACAATTTGCATTTTCTTGGTCATGTTTGTATCCATTTAATGGCTAAACAGGCCAAAGGGTAGGCATGCCCAAGACTATTATCTGGATCTCTTTGCTGGTTTTGTGAATGAAATGTGTCTCCTGGAGGGATGTTGTGAAACGGAAAATACTCTCTGTTTGCGGTGATTGTTCTGTGGGATTCACCAGCCCAGGCAATTTTCTCACAGCGTCTGGTTTGTTTTCCCTTGCCCACTACAGGTCACCTGATGCATGTAATCAGCGGTGCTGGTCCTAAGGTGAGTGAGAAAGGAACATTTCAGGTTTGTGCTGTTTAGCAATTGTAGAGTAAGCTGTGTGCTTAGCCAGAGCCAGTAGGCTGTAGAGGGCCGGGCACGCAGGCTGGAAGAAAATCCATTTTCATGCCTTCAGCAACAAATACAAAGGCATAGCTGGATATTTCCTAATTTCCAACTCAGAGCCTTGAAGACCTACAAACTCAGTTTTGCAGAGAGAACATTGCTTGATGACACCAGACAGGGATGAATACTTAAGAGAGAGCAACTTCCTGCAGAGTTGAATAAGCCCATTTTAATGAAGTCACAGCAACTTAGATTTCTATCCCTATAAAACTTCATGATACTTCCTTACAAGATGTGGTTGTAGAATTAGAAGGACAATTTAATGCTGTATTTGCAGTCAAATGGACAACTTTGTGGCTGGGCAGCTGCATGGGCTAAAAGGACGCAGGGGTGCCGGCCAAGAGCAGCTGAAGGTGGGCCAGCGCCTGGCCAGGTGGCCAAGAAGGCCAAGGGCATCCTGGCCCGTGTCAGCAGCAGTGGGGCAGCAGGAGCAGGGCAGTGACCGTCCCCCTGGGCTGGGCAGCGCTGCGGCCATAGCTGGGAGTGCTGTGTCCACGTGTGGGCCCCTCTGAAGCAGAAAGTCCTTGAGGGGCTGGAGCGTGTGCAGAGAAGGATATGGGATCTGGGGAAGGGTGTGGAGCACAAGGCCAAGGAGGAGGCACCGAGGGAGCTTCAGCCTGGATAATAGGAGGCTTATGAGGGACCTTCAAGCACACTTCCATCAATCCCACCATGACAGTGCTCACTACAAGGGCAGTTTCCCTGCGAAACCTTCCCTCACTGCATCCCAGTGCTTTAGACGCTGGTGTCAGAGACATTCCCTTCTTGTTGTTGGTTGCGTTTTTGTTTTGTTGGTATAGTAGAGGAAAAGCCCGGTTGATTTTCTTGTTTTCCAACAAGCAAAGCTGCTTCTGTGCAACGTTTCCTGCTCTTTTCCAGCACTGGATGAGATTTTGATCCAGTTGTAGGTTTCCATGTCTGCAGCAGCAATAGCAAAGGCGTAGTTGTCTCTTCCTTACTTTTCCATTTCAGATCTTTCAAGAGCTAAAAGCTGAGTCTTACAGAGACAACATCGCCTGCTGATGGCAGCCAGGGAGAAATATCAGCTTCATATCCATATGCAGTTCTGTTGAATTGGCCCATTTTAATTGGATTGTTGTGGCTTAGAATCCCGTTGCTCTAAAATTTTATGATTTCTCCTTGGAAGATGTGCTGTTAGATATTAGAAGAGAGGAAGTTGTAATGGCCTGTCCCTCATGGTTCTCTCTTGCCACAGATGACAGAGGCAGCAGTAGTGTCTGCCCTGGCTCCCTCTGCTTCTGCTGAAGAAGCAAAAGAGGAGCAAATTGAACAGTATGACCCCGAGTTTTCATCAATAGTCAAACAAGAGCTGGAATCTTCTGAGCCAGTAAGTGCAACTTGTGGGTGGTGCTGTCTTTAGTGCACGGCAGAGATGCAAGTTTCTGACCAGCCAGCTCCTGAAAAGAAAACGATGAAAAAGAAAATAAAAAAAAGAAAAAGAAAAAAGAAAAAAGAAAAAAGAAAAAGAAAAAGAAAAAGAAAAAGAAAAAGAAAAAGAAAAAGAAAAAGAAAAAGAAAAAGAAAAAGAAAAAGAAAAAGAAAAAGAAAAAGAAAAAGAAAAAGAAAAAGAAAAAGAAAAAGAAAAAGAAAAAGAAAAAGAAAAAGAAAAAGAAAAAGGAAAAGGAAAAAGAAAAAAGAAAAAAAAATTTAAAAGAAAAAGAAAAAGAAAAAATAGAAAAAGAAAAAGAAAAAAAGTAAAAATAAAAGAAAAAGAAAAAGAAAAAGAAAAAGAAAAAGAAAAAGAAAAAGAAAAAGAAAAAAAGAAAAAGATAAAAGAAAAAGAAAAGGAAAAAGAAAAAGAAAAAGAAAAAGAAAAAGAAAAAGAAAAAGAAAAAGAAAAAGAAAAAGAAAAAAGAAAAAGAAAAAGAAAAAGAAAAAGAAAAAAAGATAAAAGAAAAAAAAAGAAAAAGAAAAAGAAAAAGAAAAAGAAAAAGAAAGAAGAAAAAGAAAAAGAAAAAGAAAGAAAAAGAAAAAGAAAAGAAAAAGAAAAAGAGAAAGAGAAAGAAAAAGAAAAAGAAAAAGAAAAGAAAAAAGAAAAGAAAAAGAAAAAGGAAAAGAGAAAGAAAAAGAAAAAGTAAAAATAAAAATAAAAGAAAAAAGAAAAATAAAAGAAAAAAGAAAAAGAAAAAGAAAAAGAAAAAGAAAAAGAAAAAGAAAAAGAAAAAGAAAAAGAAAAAGAAAAAGAAAAAGAAAAAAGAAAAAGAAAAAGAAAAAAGAAAAAGAAAAAGAAAAAGAAAAAGAAAAAGGAAAAAGAAAAAAGAAAAAAAAATTTAAAAGAAAAAGAAAAAGAAAAAATAGAAAAAGAAAAAGAAAAAAAGTAAAAATAAAAGAAAAAGAAAGAAAAAAGAAAAAGAAAAAGAAAAAGAAAAAGAAAAAGAAAAAAGAAAAAGATAAAAGAAAAAGAAAAGGAAAAAGAAAAAAAAAAGAAAAAGAAAAAGAAAAAGAAAGAAAAAGAAAAAGAAAAAGAAAAAGAAAAAGAAAAAGAAAAAGAAAAAGAAAAAGAAAAAGAAAAAGGAAAAAGAAAAAGAAAAGAAAAAAGGAAAAAGAAAAAAGAAAAAGAAAAAAGGAAAAAGAAAAAAAAAAAGAAAAAGAAAAAGAAAAAGAAAAAGAAAAAGAAAAAGAAAAAGAAAAAGAAAAAGAAAAAGAAAAAGAAAAAGAAAAAGAAAAAGAAAAAGAAAAAGAAAAAGAAAAAGAAAAAGTAAAAATAAAAATAAAAAGTAAAAATAAAAATAAAAGAAAAAGAAAAAGAAAAAGAAAAAGAAAAAGAAAAAGAAAAAGAAAAAGAAAAAGAAAAAGAAAAAGAAAAAGAAAAAGAAAAAGAAAAAGAAAAAGAAAAAGAAAAAGAAAAAGAAAAGAAAAAGAAAAAAAGAAAAAGAAAAAGAAAAAGAAAAAGAAAAAGAAAAAATAGAAAAAGAAAAAGAAAAAGAAAAAGAAAAAGAAAAAGAAAAAGAAAAAGAAAAAGTAAAAGAAAAAGAAAAAGTAAAAGTAAAAGAAAAAGAAAAAAAGGAAAAAGAAAAAGTAGAAATAAAAGAAAAAGAAAAAGAAAAAGAAAAAGAAAAAGAAAAAATAGAAAAAGAAAAAGAAAAAGAAAAAGAAAAATAAAAAGAAAAAGAAAAAGTAAAAGAAAAAGAAAAAGAAAAAGTAAAAGTAAAAGAAAAAAGGAAAAAGAAAAAGTAGAAATAAAAGAAAAAGAAAAAGAAAAAGAATCAGAAAAAGAAAAAGAAAAAGAAAAAGAAAAAGTAAAAGATGAAACGGAAAGGAAAAGCTTTGGTAGAGGTCGCTCAATAACTATTTTTCAGCCAGCTACATCAGACAGTGAGGGTTTATTTTCTATTTATTTAATTGCCCATTTCAACTGAGGAGTAGTTTGTTCTTCCAAGTACTCTCCTTCTGACCTAATGATGTTTCCGAAGCAGCAGCCTTCAATAGCAAGGTCTGTGTCAGGCCCAAGTGGATTTGGTTAAATTTCTACCTCGTGTCTTCAGCGTGGAGTCAAAGGACAGCAGGAAAAGCAGGGCAAGTAACACTTTACAGAGTGAGGAGGCTGAGGGCCGAGATGACCCCCGCCACAGCTCCGTTTAATACCATGCCATGAAAGCCCGTAATTGATGACGGGACAGGTACCAGTGCCACGTTTTGCTGGCAGCCACACACCCAGCTCGGGCCTTGGGCAGCCGTGCCCCCGGAGCGGCGGGAAAAGCGCCAATTTCCTTCCGTTCGGGCCAGCTCGGCTGCGGGCGAGCCCCGCCCCGCCCCAGCGTCGCCCCTCGGGCCGAGCAGCTGCGGTCCCCGATCCGCGTCGGTGTCGGGGCCGTGTGGGGCCGTGTGGGGCCGTGTCGGGGACATGTCGCGACACAGGCGGGTCCCGCGGCGGCAGCCCGGCGGGGCTGCGGGGGACGGGGCTGCCGCCACCGCGCTGCGCGCCCGGGCCGAGCCCCTCAGGGAGGCCGGCGTGGACGAGGAGGTGGAAATGGCGGTGCAGCTGGCCCTGGAGCGGTTCCAGAGCGGGGACGAGGCGGGTGCGCGGCACGGCCCGGCCCGGGGGCAGCCTGCGGGGAGGGCGCTGGCAGCGGTCAGGGAGGGGATCCTGCCCCTCTGCCCGGCCCCGGTGAGGCACAGCTGGGGTGCTGTGTCCAGCTCTGGGCTTCCCAGCACGGAGACAGGCAGCTAATAGAGCGGGTCCAGCAGAGACCACTGAGATGAGAGGTCTGGAGCATCTCTTATCAGGAAAGCTGTGGGGGTTGGTCCTGTTTTGCCCAGAGGAGACTGAGAGGGGATCTCACTACTGCATATGAATATCTCCAAGATGAGTCCCAGGAAGGTGGTGCAGCCAGTTTGGTGACAGGACAAGGAGCAATGGCCATAAATTAAAACAGAAGAAGTTCCACCTGAACATGAGGGAGAACTTCTTTCCTTTGAGAGTGGCAGAGCACTGAAACTGCTGCCCAGGGAAAGCGTTGAATTTCCCTCTCTGGAGACATCCCAAACCCTAGATGTGTTCCTCTGTCACCTGCTCCAGGTGACCCTGCAGGGGGGTTGCACTGGGTGGTCTCCCTTCCAATCCCAGCAATTCTGTGGTTCTGTAACATTGAGATGTCAAGATTACTGCCTGTTGCATTCTTACTGTCTTTTCATTATTATTTATCATTCTAGAGATGGAATTTCCTTCTAGTTTCACTAGTACTGAAAGAGCATTTGTTCACCGGCTCTGTCAGTCTCTTGGACTGGTGTCTAAAAGCAAAGGGTGAGTCAGGGTACAATTTTCAGTTCTTTGGTGCAGACGGATAGAATTTCAAGACTAATGATAACTTGTTTGATGTTTTCAACATACTCAACTGTGTTGCAAGGAATAGTATTAGAGAAAAAAGTGTAAAAGTAGCTACAGAAAGGAGCATATTTCTTCATTGCTGTATGCATGCTTGGAAAAGCTTGTGACATGCATTTTGGGACAGCTTGATTTTATACTTTGTGGGTTTAATGGCTCCATTAAAAAAGCTTCTCACTGTGATTTCTGGTTTTTTTTTCCAAAGAATTTGCATAGCATCTCATACCCTGACAGATAAAACTTAACCTAGAGTAGGTTCCTTTTTACTAAAATAAGTTTTCTCTCCCCCCTGACAGAAAAGGAGCCAATCGATACCTGACTGTAAGGAAGAAGGATGTGTCAGAGGCACACGCAGTCATGACTTGTGACTTGGCTCTCCGTACGAAACACGCCGTTCGGAGTCTAATGCAGCGCTTTCCCGTCACAAATAAGGAACGCAAGGAGCTCCTGCCAAGGACAGAGCGAGGAAGTGTCTGTGCTATTGCATCTGGTACGTTCAGCATGTGTTCTGATTTGGACTTGTCCATCAACACCACTTGAAACCATGACAAAACAAACCTCCTTCTGCTCTGTCCCCTCTGGTGTCCTAACAGACACCTTCAAACAAATGCATTAATTTTCCTTACTTTTAAGGTCTTTTATAACTGGTGCTGTGAGGAACTTGGGAAGTCATATTATGCACATTGAGATGTCCACCTTGTGTTGTGTTAATTTAGAATCTTTGAGCCAGTTCCAGCCAAATCTTTTTGGAAGAACATTTTGAAGTGTGGCTTCACACAAGTACTATGAGGTGGGGTTGAAGAGTCAGTGTTATTGTGATGCCATAAGAATGCCTATATGAGAAAATGCGTTTTTTTGTTCTGCTTATAGAAATTAATGTCCTTGATAAATCAAGAATTTTAGGTTTTATTTCTTCATCTCTACAAAATAGATTTGGTCCTTAAGAGACTACTGTCCAGACTTGTTGATTTCTCGAATATGGAAGAGTTCGCTGAAAGACAAACTTCTGTCAAAATGTTGGGTTTTTTTTTTTAAAGCAAGGTTTTCATCTAGATTATTGCTTTAGCAGCTACAAGTGGAAGAATTGCACTGTGTTTTTGTGTGCAGAGATGGGTGTAGTGAACAGAAAACATTTGTACCAGTATGCCTTGTTTAATTGCATGTTTCTGATACGTGGTGTCTGTTCTTGAAGTGCTTTCTTTGCTGTTATTTTCAATTGTTCTAGTTGTTTAACAGGATTGTTATATGAACAGAGGGAAGCTGTAATACAAGTACTGAAATGCAATGTCTTAGGAATGTAAGGGATAAGTTAATGAACGGTCTAATATTTGCCTTTCTCTGCATCTCAAGAATGTATTTTAGTTCTCCTGATCTCTTAGTCTGTTTGTCTTGGTACAACAAAGCTTGAAATTTAGTATATGAATCTGTTAATGGCATTAAATATGTATAACTGAGTTTACAGCGAGCTTTTCATTCTGCCAGAAAATAGTTCTCAAGGAATTATAGAGTGGCACTTGCAATGATGGATGTGAAGTGGCTCCCTCAGAAGATGTGCCCGTTTTTTGGCTGCTCATGCACCGCTTTCTAACACATGGCACTGCTGTGTGGGGGCCAGGGCTCTTGATACAGCATGCTTGCATTGGTATGATTTCAGGCAAACGTGTGGAATAGCTTAAAGGTTTAACTCTGTCAGTGTGTATTTCTAGGGGGAACTGCAGGTGTGAAATGTGGGCGCAGATACAAAGGCCACCAAAATACACCAGGCTGGTATTCTCTGGTTTAGTTTGTTTCTCCTTTTGCTCTTTGTAGGCTTTTTTGACGTGGAGCAATGCTGTGGAAGAGTCTGGTTTTCTTCAAAATACCCATGGAAGTAATAACTGTTTTGAAAAATATCTATTCCAAGCACTGCAGGACATGCTATAAAAATGATGTCTAAATGTGTGATGGGTTTGTCACTTTACCCACAGGGATGCATAAAAAGTCAGCAATGTTAATTTTTAAGTACAGTTTTTGAGCAGTGTTTTTGTGACCTTCCTCTGTGTCTGCATAAATAAACTTTTAACTTGTCTTCACAGAAAACAAAGAAGTAAACAAGACAAGTGGTCGACTTAATGATGGTATCCCCCAGGTCCCAGTGAAAAGAGGGGAATCAGAGTTTGATTCCTTCAGGCAGTCACTACCAGTTCTTGAAAAACAGGAAGAAATTGTCCAAATCATAAAGGACAATAAAATTGTTTTAGTTATAGGAGAGACTGGATCAGGAAAAACGACGCAGGTATGTTGCTTCAGTAAATAAAAACTATAACAGTATTTATTCTAAACTAATGCCAATTGTGTAACATTTCTGATATGGGATACTTTTATGCTCTTTTAAGGCTTTCCTTTTCCTGTGTGATTGAAAATGTTGTTTCCAATTCATTGTCTTGCTTTTGAAACACTAGGCCTCTAGATAGGTACTAGAAGCATAAATGATTCCTCACAATTTTCTGGTAGATACCATTTTTCATTAAAATAATACAAAATATTGAAGGGAAAATAGCTGTGATGTTTGTATATCCCTTTTTCTTCTAAGGCTAGTTCTGTTCTTAGCATCCAGAGTAATCTATTTTTTGTGTAAAAATGAGAGATTATCTACAGGGCTTTTTTTTGTTTTTTGCTTCTTTTTTTTTTTTTTTTTCTTAGATTTCTCTGAAGCAGGAGGGAGGCACTGTAAGGTTTTTTTTTTAAAAAAAACCTAAATAGGTTATACTTAGAAATTTATTTTCTGCTGATTCAGATATGCTTGCTGTGATAATTGTAATGAAAAGTCTTTTGCAATGTGCAATATTGATATGCAAGTTAATGGTTTCCCTGTGCTAACAAAGCTGTGACTTTCTCAAAAAGCAAATTTGAACCACTTCTTTACAGATCCCTCAATTTATCCTTGATGACTGCTACAAGAATGGAACTCCCTGTCGTGTGTTTTGTACTCAGCCAAGACGTTTAGCAGCTGTTGCTGTGGCTGAAAGAGTGGCAGCAGAAAGAAGAGAGAAGATTGGCCAGACAATTGGTTACCAGATCCGGTTAGAAAGCAGGTACTAATGGTATTTCTAAGTGTCGGTTGATCTTGTGTTGGTCTTGTGAATCTTGTGTGCGTTGAAACTGCAGTATGTTTGGGTTGCAGCCTCACAGGTGGCATATGTTACTGCAGGTAAGGAATACGTAAGAGTGAAAAGGATGGCTTACTTCCTGTGTTTTGCAGTTTCATGTAGAAGGTTGTCTTACAGAACTGAATCTCAGGTATTTTCTGTTGATTTCTTCTGTGGAGTGTATGCATGGAAATCCTTGTCTGATTTTCAGATCAAGTCTACACTTTCTTCTTCCCCACCCCCCCACCCCTTCTGCTTTTAACATGTGCGGATCCAAAAGGTCTGCAAGCTTTGAAGGTAGGTGTGAAAACCAGCATGCTGTAACGAATGTTATGTAGTGAGAGTTGATAGGAGCCATAAAAGGGAAAACAAAAAAATTGGAATGTGACTGATGAAGCTGAGCATTATTTACCAGTCTAGTCTGGACTAAATTTACTCTTCTTCAGCTTCTGTGTTTAAAACATGAAGTGATGTAAAAGTAGAGATTTCAGTATCACTTGATGAATTTGTCTGTAAGCAGAGCATGAATGGATTGTTTGGGGTTTTTACATCTTTGCACCGTGTAGCAAAATGACATTTCAGGGAAGGGCCAGCAGTTGAGATATGAGTGACCAGAAGATGGCTAAAGGTTGTGTTGCTTGAGTGAACAAAGATAACACATAGCTGGTGAAAATGAATGCACTCGAACAACGAAGCCACAATAAGAATTCAAATGTGTGCATGAAAGCTCACAAGGATATTGAGAGATTAGAAGAGCTAGTGAAGATGTGTCACAAATAAGCTGGATGATTAATATATGGAAGTACTATGCTGGCAGAAGAAGAGCAAAGTCAGGTGAAAATTGTAGAATTACTGGAAGCAGCGCAGAAAATCCAGCTTGAGAAAGATCAATACAATTACTCCAGAGAAACACTGAAAGGGGGCGATAACAATATTTTGAGCTGTGGACAAAAAAAATTTGGAGTGGATATGTTTAGAGGTGTTTGTAGTTAACACAGAAATATAATTTTTAAGGTTTTCTTAACTGTCTTCCAGAGAAAAGCTGTAGAGTACAGTACAGAGGAGCTTTTCAGCTCTTTTAGGATGGCAGTACCAGAGGGAGTAGTGACAACTGCTGTTTTTATTGGGACAGCTAACTGTGCCCCAGGTATAGAATTGTAAAAGTTCAGTATTTTCACCTCCTGAAAAACCAGAGGATCAAGCAGATGACTTTGTGATTTGGTCAGCTGTAATGAATTGTGTCTTCAAGGCAAGGCTTTGGGAGCTGTGGGGAGGCTTCTGTGAGGAGGTGCCAGAAGCCTCTTCTGTGTGTGACAGAGCCGGTGCCAGCCAAGACAGACCTGCCTCTGGCCAAGGCTGAGCCCATCTGTGGTGGTGGTAGTGTCTCTGGGACAGTGGGGAATGGGGGAGGAAAACCTGCACAACAGAGGCAGTAGTTCAAGAAGAGCAGTGAAAGCATGTGAGAGAAGCAGATCTGCACACAGGAAGGTCAGTGCAGGAGGGGAGGAGATTCTCCAGGTGCCAGAGCAGCCCATGGTGCAGCCCATGATGAGGCAGCTGTGGCCCAGCGGGCCGTGGAGGTCCGTGGTGCAGCAGGGATCCTGCTGTGAAGGATTCTGTGTTGGAGCAGGTGGATGCTTGAAGGAGGCTGTGATCCTCTGGGAAGTCTGTGCTGAAACAGGCTCCTGGCAGAACCTGTGGCCCTGGGGAGGGAGGCACACAGAAGCAGGTTTGCTGTCAGGATTGTGACCCTGTGCGGTCCCACACTGGAGCAAGCTGTTCCTCAAGCACTGCACCCTGTGGAAAGGGACCTGTGCTGCAGCAGTTCCTGGAGAACTGCAGCCCATGGGAAGGACCCATATTGGAGAAGCTCGTGGAGGACCCATGTTCCCGTGGGAGAGACCCACGTTCTCCTTGTCTTTCTCTGGAGCCTGGGAGTCTTTTTGTTGTGTTTCCTCTCCCCTGCCCATGGAGAGGACAGATAGAGTGGCTTGGGTAGGCACCTGGCGTCCAGACAGGCTCATCCCACCACGTGTAGACAAATACAAAGGCTATATCCAAGCACAGGCTGAGGAATTGGAACCTAGTTTTCCACATGGAATTTTCTAGTAAATTGAATGACATGCAGAGTTTCTTCACGGTTCTCTTTTACTTCCTTATTTATTAAAAATTGAATCTTATTCTTTCAATGAATCCGTCGTCCAGAGTTTTGGGGCGCAAGCACTACAAATTGTTAGGAAATGTCTGTGAAAAGGCATAGTTTAAAAACAAGTGGTGTGCATGAATCTTTTGAGGAGAGAACTGTAATTTCTCTTCTGGTCAGCAGCTGCTTTAATTTTTGATCCATGGAAAGCTTTAAATGGTGCAACCCCCTGAGTTGTCTCTGTGATGTGATCCATAGGGTTTCTCCAAAGACACTGGTAACATTCTGCACTAATGACATGCTTCTTGGCACGCTGATGGCAGGAGACAGCGCCCTCTCCACTGTGACCCATGTTATTGTGGTGAGCATCCTGTGGTCTTTCATGTGGGGTGGAGCAATATGTATTGCTTTGGAAAATGAGGTCCTCATTTGTTTTATTTAAATTTGCTGAGCACTTTAGGTGTTTTTGTTTGGTAGAATCTGAATCAACTTTAAAGACTTTCTGAGTCCTCAGAGTAGAATGCATGTCTTGTGCAGTTTGGTGTTTTTCTGTGTGTTTGTGTTTTTCCTGTAAAAATATCTTATTTTCATGCCAATGATTAAGTGTGGAATCAGGAGGAGTGGAGAAGGACAGAAGTGTAAATTTTTCTGAACTTCCATGGTAAGGAGAAAATCCTTAGGGAGGCTTACATTGATGTGGTTCAATGTGATTGTGTCAGAATTTCTCTTACCATTTGTTTTAGCAATACAGGTTTTCAGTCCATTTGTTTGCCCAGAGTTTTCAAGATAATGTGGAGTCTAATTGCTAGCAAATTATTCAGATTGTTAATTTGTGATTATGTCAATATTCCTATTGTGGAATTGAATAAGGGGAACTGGAATGTTTTTGGCAAGATTTAAGTACTGAAGATTAAAAGGTAAGTTTAGGTGCCTGCCTGTTTATCAAAGTTGAAAAAGCATGAGAATGATCTATACATTCTTGATGTCAGCCTACAAACTTTGTATTTTGAGTCCTTGTTTCCTTCATTCATAATATAGATCAAAACAGAAGAATGAAAAAGATGATTAATCAATTATGTGCCTTAACTTACAGGCTTTGTGTGTGACTTGTCTAAGCAATTTGTCTGTTTTTCAGATTATGTGGTGGCATACATTTCTTTAAATGCTTATCAATGGCGAAGTGAGAATTTATTAAAATAAGATTTGTAGTTTGTGGTGTTTTCTTGAAATTTGGCCTCAAATACACAATCAGAGAGGTTTCAGATATTCACTTTAGCCTCTAAAGTTAAAGTGTTTATGGCTTCAGCATTGCAACGCACTCAGCGCTGATAAAAACTTTTTGAGGTGTTTTAGTTTCTTTATGGATAGTTTTTTAAAAAAACCCTATTAGTTAAACTAGACTCACACATTTTAAGGCCTCTGTAATGTGCCACCAAAACATGTATTTTTTTTTTTAGAGAAGTTTGTTTTTGTCAGAAGTTGTGATCCTGAATCTGTGATGGTTTTTCATCTTTTTTTCCCCTTCTGTTACAGGATGAAGTACATGAGAGGGACAGGTTCAGCGACTTCTTGCTAATAAAACTGAGAGATGTGCTGAAAAACCAGAATAATTTAAAACTAATTCTCTCTAGTGCTGCTCTAGACGCAAATCTCTTTATTAGGTATTTTGGAAGCTGCCCAGTAATACATAGTAAGTCTTGATCTTAAGTGTGAGTATACCTGCCCTGAGACTCACAGATCTTACTAAACTGTAGCAAATTATTCTGAGTAAAGGCATGATTAATACACTGAGAATTACAGGAATCCTTGTTCTTTCTGTATGCAGGTTTCTTGTTTCTTGACTATTTGCACCTCATTCAGAGTGAAGTGTTTTAGTCACTGGGAGTTCTGTAAATGCAGATACATCCTGCCCCCCTCCACTCTTAATTGAAGAAGTAGGAAGAGGTTATTGAAGTTCTGTCTTCATGCTGATACAGGACTTAGGAGCTACATGAGTGTGATATGTATCAATGCATTCCAGTAGGATCTTACTCTTCAGGCTTTGTGAAGGTTGTTACTGGTTACTGGATAAAACACAGATAACTGTACCAGTTCAGTTCAGAAATACAGGCTTAGACAGATTGGGTTTCACATGAAAAAAGAATCTCATGATTCTCTGATTTAAAGAAAATTAGTAGTTGTTCATCTAGGTAAATATTCAGAAAAGACATCCAGTTTCGCTTATTTTGTGTTCAGACTCAGTTACCTGCAGTTAGACTACATTCAAATGCAAAGAAAAGTTACCATTTTTTGCTGGTTTAATTTCATTTGACGATCTTTAGTAAAGGTAAAATGTAAATGCGTGGGAGATGGGGGGTTTTTGTGGGTTTGCAGTTTTTGCCCCACCCTCCTGGCTTGCAGGTTTTCTGCATGGAGGACCTCCTCTGGCACCTTGCAATCCTCTTACTTTTTCAACAGTAATGTCCAACTTTAATGTGTTTTGAAAAGTAGCTTTTAAGAGAAATGCTTTATTTGACAATCAGGTAGACTCTCTGCATGTCAGTCTTTTTAAAAAAAATCTCAACGGTTTTAGGAAATGGGATTGCTTACTGGTTTATTTTAGCAAATGTTTGTGAGGAGGAAACCTTTTTTTCCTTTCTTTTTTTGCAGATAGAAGTGTTTAGTTCTCCGTTTTGAATTTCTGTCCAGTTGAATAAGGTTTGCAGCTTGTTGGAGACAGGAATCTGGAAATTACATGTGATTTCATGTTCTCTGAATTTTTTTTGCAAGGGAGTGCCTCAGTTGTGATTGTTGTATGACTTTCCAGTTTACTCTTTTTGCAGCTTCCTGTTCTTTCGGATCAGTCAATTTGTGTTGGAAAATCTGATGGCAATCTTTCCCAATCTCTCCAGTTTACCACAGTGTTTGTGCTGGTTATGTAACAGGCCAATAACAATTCAAAAGATGTTCTTTTCCCTTTTTTTTTTGTTTTTTTTTTTGGTTTTTTTGGTTAATTTAAGAATTAAAAGAAGCGGCTTTGTCTGTTAATGTAATATACAAGGTTTGAGTCTCCTTCAGCAATATGGCTGACAAAATCCTGACCACAGAAACCACATTTTGTAGCTGTGGATCGCTGTAGTACACAGAGTTTGTGATCAGTGTTGGAAGGCTTCCTCTGTGACAGCTTCTAAAAGTATGTGAATTGTGGATTGTTCTTTCTGAAGGAAAATCCTGAGTGTTCCTGAGTCAGGTTAAGGAACAAGAAATCAAAGTGTAGAGATTTTAATCTTCATGCAAAAAGCATCCTGTAATGTCCACAGATAAGGTCTGGAAAATAGTCATGTTGAAAAAGAAATCGGGCTAAATTATCAGAAGGTAAAGGCCACTGGGATGTCTCATCTGTCAAGAAGTATTCAGTAAAGAAAGCTCAGCTTTGCTGAATTAGTTGAGGATATGGAGATAAGGCTGGCTTCTTACATGCTTCTCAGGAAAAGAAAGTAGTTCAGTATAAAGATGTACTGTCTCCGTGTGGAACCTTGCAAAAAGCTGTATTAATTGCTTATTAATTAATTCCATTTTTAATCCAGATGGCAGACTTACATGGCAGGTTCTTGTTTGTAACCCTAAACAAACACGGCTGTTTTCTTTTCCTCATTTCAAAAAAATTGTAGTTAATAACTGTCAATCTTATGAACATCTCCTGCTATAACACTTCATAAAATTGAAGAGGTTGAGGAGAAACAAGGTGGCATTTGACTTTGGAAATATTTTGTTTTGTACAGTTTTGAGAAAAATAAGCTCCAGGGAAGGTAGTTTTTTAAAAGAATTAATTCTGTAAGTGAAGCTAGTGAATATAGAATCTTTTATGGATTTTTTCTATTTTAGTCCAAGGGAGACCTTTTCAAGTTAAAGAGATGTTTCTGGAGGACATTTTACGAAGCACTGGGTATGCAAACAAAGAGATGGTGAAGTACAAAGAAAAGAAGCAGCAAGGTCAGTGGATTTGTTAATTGTAAGGGTTGGCAATGAGAATCATTGATTGAACAAACAGTTAACAGGATTATTTTCTATTAAAATTCCAGAGTCAGGAGATGAAATGAGATGTGATTAGATGACAGCAAGTGTCTTTAAGCTCTCAATATTTACATTTTTGAAATAGTTTATGCAATTAAAGAAAAAAAATCACTTTGATTCAGTGGTTGCATTCTTTTTTCACTCAGTTGATAAATGTCATCTTTTTTCTAATTGTTATGCTGTAGAATTATATATAACTGGGGGCTCTGCCCACATGAATACTAAAGAAGCATAGGATGCTCTGTACCTTTGGGTGCAAATTCAAGTGCAGCTATTAAAGCAGGCATGATTTTGTACATCTTGCACTAAATTCCCTTCAGTAACATTTTTCACTGTTTTCTTCAGGCATGGATGTATTTTTTTAAGTGTTAACACTCTTGAGCTAAACATCATTGGGTTTCAGTTGATTAAGTAGATACTGCTCAGAAGTTTTCTTGGCAACTGAAAGTAATGATCCCAGTGATTATTTAAAGAAAAATTAATAAAAAATGCAAACCCCAAAGTTATAACATACAGTCCTAACTGGATATTGATCACAGTGCTCACCTCTGATCACTGGAGTCAGAAAAGTTCAGTTAGGACCCTGGTGTTTTCTAAGGTTTCTTCCACTTGTGTAGAAAAGTAAGTTGTTACATGCAGGGACTGTATCACTCGTCTTCAGAATTCCATTTGTGGAAAAAGATCTGGTCTGAGATTGTGTGGAAGGTGATTACTTAAGGAACATACTTTGAATGCAGTAGTTGGGAATAACGGAGGTTTTGGGGGGTTAAACACCAAAGTGTTGGGTTTTACCTTGTTTTTGTAGCCCTTGTTTGCAGTGGTGCCCTTTGGGTACCCTTAAATATGTCATTTATGTTGGACTGGTAGTAGCATTCTGGACTAAATAAAAGAGGTTGAATAGGTAAAACTTGGTAAAACCTGCTGTAACCAACTTTTTTAGTAGAAAACAATGGATAATAAATATGACTCTAAAACTTTCTTGGGGAATACTTTGCATTCTAGAAGAGAAACAGAAGAACACTCTTGCTGAGTGGTGTTCAGCTCAAGATAACACTAACAAAGGGACATCTCGGAGACAAAAATCAGTTCCAAGGACAAATGAGGAGTACAAATGGTTGGATGATGGTGGTGACACAGTATTTAATCAACTGGTAAGTTTTTTCTTTTGTCGGAAGAGATGTTTATATTTGTGTTGTATTCTAGCCATTTAAAATCTGTTTTCTACAGTTGTGTTGAGTCTCTCAGGACAGTAACGTATTTTAAAGATTACTTGATTAGGATGAACTGCTCTAGCTGAAGTGTGCTCTTCAGACAGGGTGGTTGCGCACAGCTTTTCCTCAGATCAAATGGCTCGACTGCCATTGTGTTTGTACTTGCATATGACAAAATCAATGCATTAACTGATACCTGAGTTAGGTATATCTACACTGATATATTTGGGTTTCTGTTGCTGCTGGGAAAAATAACCATTCCAGTTCTTTGTGGGTAATGTATAAGAATAAAGACAACTCTTGGAAGAGATTAAGCTTTCAATATTGTTTTTTATCTTCAGACTGAAAAAGATGTGAATTGCCTTGAACCGTGGATAGTAAAAGAAATGGATTCCTGTCTTTCTGACATCTGGTTGCATAAAGATATTGATTTGTTTGCTCAGCTGTTAAATCTTATTTTAACTGAGAATGTCAGTGGTAAGTTTCATGTGTTATTACATAAAAAAAAGCAACCTCAAATTTACTTAGATTTTTATGGCTACTTTTATCTCCAGTTTCAAATGGTGTTACCTTTGCATTCTGATGCCGACTGAAAAAATGATAGGGCTAGCAGAAATAATGGGTTGTTTAGTTAGTTGTTGTTTTGAAGTATTGACAGAAGTGTGTTTCTAAAAGAGTGTAGAATTCATATGAACTAACTTCAGAGATAAAGTGAGGAAACAAATTCTCTTTGGTCTGGAATTTGAAAGCAATATTTGTACTATATTTAGATGAAAAAATAACATTTCTCTTGGGTTTGCTGGATTTTTTTTTCTTTTACTTTTCAGTTGATTATAGGCACAGTGAAACTGGTGCGACTGCTCTGATGATTTCTTCAGGGAGAGGCTTTTTGAGTCAAGTAGAACAGTTGATCAGCATGGGAGCAAGTATCCACTGCAAATCATCTAATGGCTGGTAAAAACAGAGAAACCAAAAGATAGATTTATGTGTCAGTATAGGAGAGAGAAAGAAAATTGTTTAACATCTAAATTAATTTGCTAACTTATCACACTGCTGTAAGAACTATAGATTTTGACAGCCTCAACAATTTCTAACTCCTGATAATCACATTGTTTTCTGTAAATTCTAAATTGAATTCTTAATTACATGGTCTTGATTATGAGCTATAAACTTTGTTTCAGTAGGTCTTAATTAAGATACTGGTTAGCAGAACAACTGTAATCTACTGAATTGGACCACAATATTGGGCAATTCCTATTTTCATGGAGTTACCCATATCAGAAGATCTTTCTGTTATGTTTCTAAATATATTGTAGCATGTAAAAATATTTGTGAATCTGTAGAAACTCAGGTTTTGTGGTCATAGATTACGTCTTCATATAAACAGGGAAGTACAGTAAATAATTGTTGTATGGAATGATAAGAATTAGGATTCCATGGGTCTGATATTTGGTACTAACATTTGAAAAAACTTGGGAAGGAATGCAGTTTAAAGATAAAACAGTGAACGGCATCGTGAGGAGGACAGCGTCTGAAAGACATGAAATAGCCAAATGTTATGCCTGGGGTGTGACCTTTTGAGATGACTTCAAGGATACTGCAAACAGGCAGGTCTGATCTCTGCACCTTGCTGTGGACTTTTTAAAGGAATGGCGCTTTCTTCCTCCTCACTTCCTTGTGCATGTTTGCTCCTGTGTAAAACGGACATTCTTTTGTGGTAAAGAACTGTAGTCACCTAAAAGTCAGATAGCTGTTAACACCTATTCATGCGCTTTCAAATGGGAAGTTGCAGATCCAGCAATAACAGTACGGATGTCAGTACAGAAATGGGTACAAAAGTCTGGTGTCAAGTGCCTCTCCTGATGCGCTCTTCATATTCATCTTTTGAAGTGAAAAGTCTAATAAAAATACTTGTGCAACTATTTCAGGATGGCTGTGGACTGGGCTAGGCACTTTGGACAGATGGAGGTTGTTCATCTGTTGGAATCCTACAGGTCAGTTGTAACTGTTTTGCAGAATCAGTTGTATATGATATAGAAAGAGTTGTGATGGGAAATTTGAGGTTTTTGTTCTTTTAATCAGAACAGGTTTTAGCTTTTCATGGTCTAAAATCTGGACTTAATGGCAAGACTTCTTTTTAAGAATAGGAATATTTCAAAAAATAAACAGCAAAAAAGTTCGTACTCAGTATCATATTGTTTATGTTTGCACAACTTGCTAATTCTATACTTTTCACATGCTTACTTTGGAAACAAATCTGTCATGTGTTTTTATTTATACTTTTTATATGCAATAGGCATATTAAAGAAAATTTACAGAAGTAATGTGTACACTAGGCCATTCAAGAATGATATTCTGATTAACTTACAGTTATCGTACTTGAGGTAGTGTTTTGTAAAGCTTATCTCTACTATAATTTCTCTTAGTGTAGTTTCTGCTAGTGGGAAATTTTTGGAGAACACGTATCTCTTAAGTATTTTTACTTGAACAGATAAACGAGAAGTATCTTTATACTTTCCTTTGCTTATGGTTGTGTTTCAATGAAGTTGAAGAAAACTAAAGTTAACACTAATAAATAAAGTGGCATCCTTCACTGGGTTAACATTGAAATCAGTAAACAGTAATAGTATGGTGATTCCCTTCTGCTACACTTAAACATCAGAATTCAAGTCCAATAGTCATATTGGTCTTGAACTAACTTTGAGTGGATGGCTCAATGCAAACCCGAAGGGGCAGCCTTGATTCTGGTGTATTTTCCTGTTACAGCGCTTCATTCGGATTTGGAAACATGGATGAAAGTTCCCTGGTCCAAAAAAGTGCTAGTGACCTTAGTGCAGAGGACAGAGAGCTACTGACAGCTTATCATCACAGTTTTGATGATGAAAAAGTGGATCTGGATCTGATAATGCACTTACTTCACAGCATCTGTCATAGTTCTGATGCAGGTAGGTAAATACCTAACCAGTGGTTGTGGATTTGGCTTCTGATGAATCGTGCTCTTTTTTCAGCAATCCACAAACGTTAAAACCTTCTGAGTGCTATTCGACATGTATTTGAATTTTCTGTTTAACTTTGCAAACCCACTTCCTTTTTTAGGATCAATTTTAATATTTCTTCCTGGGTATGATGAGATAGTGAGCCTGAGAGACCGCATTGTTTTGGATGATAAGAGATTCACTGATAATGCTCACAGGTAAAACCTTTAGTTACTGTGGCTTTTCATTGCTTCTTTTAAGGATCCTTAAAATGTTCCTTTTGTCTTGCGTTAGATACCAAGTTTTCGTGCTTCATTCAAGAATGCAGACTTTGTACCAGAAGAAAGTGCTTGAAAGTCCACCTTTTGGCATTCGCAAAATTGCAAGTATTAGAGGACTTTTTCCAATGCCACAATGACCTATTTTGCCATTGCTTTTACAGTTATTATCGTTTTGGTGGTTTTGGTTTTTTTCTTTGCAGATTCTTTCTACTAATATTGCAGAAACCAGCATAACAGTCAGTGATGTGGTGTTTGTCATTGACTCAGGCAAGGTGAAAGAGGTAGGACTGCCATAAATTTTCCTCGTGTGATTCTAAAACACACAGTGCATAAATTTTGGAGAACTTTTTTTTTATTATTTATGACTTTACAGTAAAGTGAAAAAAAGCATTTACTAGCTGAGAGCTGGTGCCTGTCAGGCAACAGTCCTTGCTGAAAAGTTTCAACATGCATTTGTTTTAAGACAAATACTGTAAGCTATCTGTCTAAAAAATCTTGAAAATCTTGAAATTCAAAAATTGTGGAGCATTAAGATACTAGAAAGGAGATACCCTCATTAATTCACTCGAAATTGAGAAGGTACCTTTGTGTCAGAAGCTGCTGTATATATTACTATTTCATACTTTTTAGAAAACTTCTGTTGGTAATCTAAATAACTAGTAACTTGTATTTCATGTACCCTATTGAGTTTTCAGTTTGCATTCCTTTCTTTGTTTTTCTAGAAGTCTTTTGATGCACTGAGTCGTGTTACAATGGTAAAAATGGGGTGGATTTCAAAAGCCAGTGCTATCCAGAGAAAAGGCAGGTAATAAATGCCTCATAGCGGTTTCCATTTTGCAGATATCCACAGTCCTTTATGTTTAGAATAAAGCACACAACATAGTAGCTGTTTCTGGCCTAGTCCAGTGTTGTGTTGCATAGTGGCCAACACTCGTTCTCTGCAGGTGAGTAGGAGTCAGCATGTATTTCCTTGGAATAATCTCCCAAGTTGTAGAAAAGTGACGCTCAGGCATTTGCCAAAGGTCTGGGTTGTTTTCCCCCCATTAATTTGTTCTCCTTCCTCTTTCTCCCACGTTGCACCAGCAGTCACAATGTCCAGTGGGGTGTTTTCACATCATGTCTGTGGGCAGCGGACTGCCTATTTCACTTTCTCCAAGCTATCCATGACTTAACAGGCCATGATTATATTCTTCCCAGCACTGTGGGTGAGGGCTCAGAAGTTTATGTAGCAACAAATGCCTGTTTAATCAATCATATTGGCATTAAGCTGCACGTATGCACATAGATGTATATGACTGAGAGAATTTGCTGTCTCTCATTCCCTCACAAGTTACTTCATCTTTATTCTACCTTTTACTCCAAGCATCACTTCTGTTTAGGGGATGTGAGGGGAAACAATAAAGTTTGCAACTGGTTCCTTACAACAAAAGATGATTGAGATTTGAACTGGTCTTAGGTTAGCAAAAAACCCACAGCACTTTACATTAGATAAGCCTTGTTTTTCTTTCCTCCAGATTTCTCAGTGTTGGCTTAAAATTACAGTAAAAAAATTGCCACACTCTCAAAAATAATTCATGATTAGAAAACTCTCACTTTGCGTGTGACTTAACAACGCTTTCTTCATAGTACTGCCTCTTCTTTTCCATTCTGAGTTTCTGTGTCTTTGTTGGCTTTTGGTTTTGTTTTTAGAAAGAAATCCTCATTTTCACAACCTTCCATATTTTATTTTCAAGGGCTGGGCGCTGTCAGCCTGGAGTCTGCTTTCGTCTCTTCAGCAGGCTCCGATTTCAGAATATGTTGGAATTTCAATCTCCAGAACTTCTAAGGATGCCGCTTCAGGTGCATGTTCAGTTAGAAACTATAACTTTAAAAAATACAATGTCCTCAAACCACACTATTAATTGCAACAAATCATGTGTTTGGCGGCTGCTTCCAAATCTTGGTAATCTTTTTTTGTTCTGCCTTTTACCTTGCAGGAGATCTGTTTGTACACAAAACTTCTGGCTCCAGTTAATTGTCCAATTGTAGACTTTCTTATGAAAGCTCCTGATCCTCCGCCTGCTGTAACTGTGAGAAATGCTGTGCATATGCTTAAGGTCAGAAAAGGAATAGGTTTAGATTGTAATTGTGTTTGATCCCAAATTTGTGGTGTAGCAGTTTACTGACTTCAGTTTGTACTGAAGCTGTTTTTAATTACTTAAGGATGTTTTGAAGTTTTGGTTATTGTCTGTTTTCATTTTGTGCGTAGGGATGTGTTTTTCCATGTCAAGGGAAGAGAGTGCTTCAAAGTCTTGCCTCAGTTAATAGTTTGACTTGCTTCTGTAGTGTTTGGAAACAAGTCTAGTTCATGTCCATTATTCACATCCTTTCTGCTTTCACTGTCAATTGATTTTGTCCACTGTACCCATCCCCCTCTCCTTTATTTGTTTGTTTGTTTGTTTATGAACAGACCATAGATGCCATGGACCCTTGGGAAGATCTCACTGAGCTTGGTTATCACCTCACTGAATTACCTGTAGAGCCACACCTCGGTAAAATGGTGTTGTATGCTGTAGTTCTGAAGTGCCTGGATCCTGTTCTGACCATTGCCTGTGCTCTTGCCTGCCAAGACCCTTTTGTGCTGCCCACGCTGGCCTCCCAAAAGCGTGCAGCCGTGCTGTGCAGGAAGCGTTTTGCTGCCGGAACGTTCAGTGACCACATGGCCCTGCTCAGGGCTTTCCAGGTAGTCTTTCATTTCAGAGAGTACTAATCACAGCACATTCAAGCAAAATGCAGATGCACCAGTTGGATGTAGAGTGGCGGGCTGTGATTAAGTGCTCAGAGAAGACTTTCTTTTTGCCTAGTGCCTTTCCTGTGTAAGGCATTACTTGGCAGTCTGGCTGGTCCACAGAAGAGGGAACCGTTTTTGTAGTATGTTTTGTTTCAAACATTATAAAATTTTGAATGTTCCAACAATGTGCCTCTTTGCATCCTACTACACTGAACTTTGAATCATGATCTTAATGTAATGATCTTTATTTATTGTTTTAACTTGACATAATCATCACTGTAGTGAACACATAAAGAGAATCTAATTGTTGAACAAAAAAAAGAATCTGGTTTGATACATTAACTTTTAGAGTGGGTTTTGCATTCATTTTATTGACATAAATGTAATATTTAAAAAAAAATGCAGTTTTTAGTTTAAGTCCTTGAAATTAATAGGCAAATGTAAAAACATTTTCAGGCATGGCAGAAGGCACGCAGTGACGGCTGGGAGAGAGCCTTCTGTGAAAAGAACTTCCTATCCCAAGCCACAATGGAAACCATTGCAGGAATGAGAACACAGGTGCTTGGCCAGCTTAGAGCCTCAGGTAGAGAAGTTGGAAACAATTTGAACATTGTTTTAAAGTCAAGCATATAGAAATTGTAACAAAAATCATGTTCACTGGTGTAATTTTCCTTAATTTGAAATACACCTTCATGCACGCATTCATGCAGGGTATGGTGCAGATGAGGAATTGTGGCTGCTCTAACTGAAAGCACCCTCATCTCCACATGCCACTGCATTTCATGTTCTAATGAATTATTCCCATAGGAAATGTCTTTATATTGTAGAAAATAGTGGTATTCTGTGTTAGTATGAAACCCCTTATCAGGAAGGATTTCAGTGTAATGGTTTCTTCTTGGTGCTGTTAAGGTTGGCAGTGGTGAAAAATGCAACAAAGAAGTCATTTATTTCACCTTTAGTTTCTGACTCCTTTTGAGAACCAAACACAAGCTAACATGGCACTGTTTTGTCTCTTTCCTTTGTCAGGTTTTGTGAGAGCCAGAGGAGGAGCTGATATTAGAGATGTTAATACTAACTCTGAGAACTGGGCTGTAATTAAAGGTGCCTTAGTGGCCGGGATGTATCCCAATCTTGTGCATGTAGACAGAGACAGCCTGGTGTTGACGGAATCAAAGGAGAAGAAAGTGCGATTTCATCCTACCTCTGTTCTTGGTCAGTCTCAGTATAAAAAGGTAAAGACACTTTGAATTCATAGTTCAAAAAAAAGGGCACTAAAATCTGTCACGTGTTTTAGAAATGTCTTTTCCTATTTGTCAGTACTTTAAAAGCAATATAGGCATTTAACACTACAGCTTTAGAAAACACTGTTCTACCCAGCTGATAGAATTGGAGTTGATTCATTTTTCCATCGTTTCAATTAGTCCTTTCTCTAGATGGAACAAGGCAAAATGACAAAAAAACTGCCCTGCTATAAAATTGTTTTAAAGATATAATGATCCCTATTCTTAAAAGCAAGTTTTCCTCTGAAACTTTTTTTTAACATTTCTTTTTAAAGCAAAATGTTTTGTTTTATCATGGTAGGATAATTTATGAATCTGGTTGAATTCTCTCACGCTTTTTTATGTGCATGTATATTTTTATGTGTATATAATTGTACGTGTATTTAGTTCTCAGAATACAGAATCATAGAATGGTTTGGGTTGTAAGGGACCTTAAAGCTTATCTCATTCCAACCCCTGCCACGGGCAGGGACACCTTCCACTAGTCCAGGTTGCTCAGAGCCCCACCCAGCCTGGCCTTGAGCACTGCCAGGTTGAGGCATCCACAGTGTCTCCGGATAAAATGAGAAATACGTTCAAATTTACATTAATTACAGGTAGAGGGTTTAATAGCCTGGTTTTACCTGCTCTTGCACAGATTGCCCCAGCAAATGGACAAGCTGCAGCCATCCAGGCTCTCCCTACAGACTGGCTTATATATGATGAAATGACGAGAGCTCACAAGACAGCAAACATCAGGTGCTGCTCTGTTGTGACACCTGTCACGGTGGCCCTCTTCTGTGGACCAGCCAGACTGCCAAGTAATGCCTTGCAGGCATCTTCATCCTTTCGAGGTACACTGGAGTCTGGATTTGGGATGTTTCCGTTGCTATACATCAGCGTGTGACATGGAAAACTTATTTTTCAGTAATATTTAATACATGTATTGGCTGATTCTGAAAATAGCGCTGTTATAATTCCTGCAGCTATTCAGGAAGAGTTTGTTGGTTCTGTAAAAAATCTCTCCATTTTGGGATTCCTTACATACTCAAGTCCATAAATACAACCCCACAGTTGTAGGGTCTCAGAAACTGCAGTATAGTTTGTAAGGAAAGAATACAGCCACAATGTCTAATGAGAACTGTAGTACTGGTACTGAGAAGTGTAGTATGCATGTTCTTTTTCTACAGACTACTTTACTTGATACATTGAACCAGATTATTCAAACAGAATATTTTAGAAACAATCAATATGGCAAACAAGTCATGTTGCTTCTAGCTAACACATACATTTTCAAGACATGTTCTACTGATAATTTTTAATTTCAGTTAACTGTACTATTAACTGTGAGTAATAGACAATATATAGAAATGTCCTTCTTTTTTCTGATTTAAATTGAATGGAATTTACTACTCTTGGAATGGAAGCAAAAAGAACTGCTTCTAGTTGTCATAGTTTGAATCAAACTAAAAGTCCAACTTATTTCTAGAGCTTTTCTGTCTTGCTTTTAAACTGTGAACCTTAGAGTAGTGCTCATGCTGATTGAATTGCACTTAAGAAAAATAAAGAATCCTAATTAATAGCTATATGTATAGATTTTTTTTTTCTTACTAGGTCTTTAGATCTGCTGTTTTGCCAGGAAATAGAGGCATGTGTGATTTTGCAAACAGCTTTAGGCAAAAGTTGTATAGTGCCTGTGGATACTGGTGGAGGTACATGAGTTGGGTCACATCATATTAATACAGGTTTTTACACAGTAGGACCTTCAGCAGGTCTGGCTTGATTGCTGCTATCTGGAGCAAAGACTTTGCAGTGTATTTGCAGAAAAGAAGAGGTAGTTTTACAAATGCTTACATTTAAAGTCAGTTTTAGAAGGAAAAACATTATTGCTGGTAATACCGTAGTATGCGGGTTTTTGTGTGGACATAATAGTAGAAAAAATATGGAAATGCTAATGCACCTTTTGTCTTTAATTCAGGGGGAGGGGTATCTAATGATAGCAGCGACAGTGAGATGGAGGACAAGACATCTGCTGATCTGGCACTGCTGAAGCTGGATGAATGGCTCCATCTCAGACTGGACCCTGAAGTAAGTAAGAAATTACTCCTGGGTTTGCTTCATGTAGAGGAATTGTAAAAAGATGTGAAAAGGTTTTTGTAACATTTGAGTAGCCAAGAATTTTGTCCAAGAATGTCATGGTCTATTTCAGTCTCTCGAACTAGGTACTCTGTGATTTAACCTTTACTTCACAAGCTCATCAATAATTAAACGGCTTCAATCCCCTTTGGCACAGAGTTGTCTGTCGCCTGAATCCGTGTATTCAACATCCAAGTTGCAGTGTTTCATCACCTATCACCCGTACCTTTCTATTCTTTTACTTGTCAGCAAAAAGAAAGAGAATAATTAGTCACCTAAGTCAACATTGAGAGTGCTCATCCCTCTTCCTCCCTATTGATGTGGGTGTCCTGTCTCTCACAAAAGGGACCAGGAAAGCTTCAGCAATCCAGATGCCGTTGGGTCTGTTTCAAAAACTTTCTGGGCAGTATGATGTTTTATATCTGAGCTTGGCAGTTTTGTCCCTTTCCACACGTCAGCAGATTCTGAAGAGACTGGCAGACAAAAGATAATGGCTGCAAGGGACAGCAAGCTGCAGGTGACAGTGACTGCATAAGGGCCCTTCTGCTCCTTCTGGCCTCCTGTCCTGCCTGCATGGTGCTCCATCAGGCCATAGCACGAGCTGGGATAGCCAAAATCTGAACAGGAGCTGAGAGAACAGTCACATTGGCATATTGTGTTCTTCTTTCTTTGAGAGGATAACCAAAATCAGATCAAAAAAGGAGCACTTGAAGCTGAAGTTGCTGAAAGAAAGTTGCTGTCAGATTTTGGAAGGATAAATTTCAAAACCTCTTTGAAATAGAAGTCTTTATGTCATTGAGGAGCTGTGGCTGTGGTAGGAGGCAAGTTATGGGTCATGAAACACACAACTTTACCAACTCTAATAATAATACTCTCTCTCCTAGACATGTCCAGAAGAGTGATTTTTTAAAATTTATTGTAATGGAAGCATTTCTGGTAGCAGAATTAGACAATAGTCTTCTGAATTTAGTCATCACATTTGACCAGGTGTCTATGTAAGAAAAAATATCACTTAGAGCTCTTTTCCATCAACTATGACTGAAGAGTGCATGAGTAGAGACTGATTTGAGAGGAAGGGCATAAAGCATGAAAGGATTGGGTTTTCTTGAAAGATAAGAAGGAAAAAAAAAGAGTCTGTGGAGTTACAATACAAAGCTAAGTTTATTACAGAGCTAAATGAAATGATTCCAAAATTACCTTGCACCCAAGGAAAAAAAAGCAAATTAACATCTTAATTTAAATATGGATTATTCCCCTTCCCCAAGACCTTAGTCTTGCCTTTAATTGTGGGCCCTGTTTATATTAGAATGCCAGGTGCTGCCTGATATGGAAAAGACAGGGTTCTCTTACCTGTGTGATCTAATTTTCATCAGTATTGAACAGAATTGGAATTTATTGCAGGCTGCTGGTATGCTGCTGCAACTCAGGCAGAAGTGGCACAGCTTGTTTCTGCGTCGTATGCGAGCTCCTTCTAAGCTGTGGTCTGAGGTTGATGAAACAACTGTAAGAGCAATTACAGCTGTTCTGAGTGCTGAAGAACAGTCTGCAGGTCTACAGCAGCCTTCAGGAATTGGCCAGAGACCAAGGCCTGTGACTTGTGAAGAACTTCCTTTGGCATCTACATGCATGTCAACCAACAGCAGAAACAGCTCAACAGAAACAGAATTGTCTGACTTCTCTCATGCTGAAAAGTAAGATGCTGAGGTCTTCTGCTCACTGTAGGTTGCAGTTTATGTATACAAGTATCACTTAAGTTTCTGCTAGTAATAGGAGATGGAAACAGCGGAAGTACAGTTGGAAGGTGTTATACTGTTGTATGCTGCATTGTGGTCCCAAAGAGAAGTATTTCATACCTGGGGCTGCTGTTGGAGAGAGCAGTCAGGAATATTGTCCATGAATTGTGATGTTTGAGAAGTAGCAGAAGAAGTTTAACAGTAGCATTAAAAAGCAATGAATGGTCAGTATGAGTTTTTAGTTAGGCTTTAATAGATTTTGTAGTTGCTGTAATACATGTGGTCATGCAGTAGGCTGGCAGGTCGATGTAAATTGTTCAGTGACTGCTTGTGAAACTCAAAGTATGTCCTTTGTAGGGTTTCAGTGAAGTCTACTTCTCCTGCACTCCACCAGCCAAAGAAGTACAAAGAAAAAGACATTTTGCTCTCCAGACAATCCTCAGATGACAGATCAGCTCAGTCCTCAGTGAAGCCTGCAGACAGCAGTAGCTATTCCAACCCCTGTGCTACTCCTTCTTCTCCAGTGTCGGCAAAGGTAGAGTTCTCTAACATATCACCCTGCTCTTCCAAAGTAATAGAATTTCTTGCTGATATCATTCTGCAGTTAGGTATTTTACTGCTAAATTAGGAAGCTAATGTAGCTTTTCATTTGTAACAGTGCATAATACTTCCTTCTGGAACTTAAAAATCTAGACTAAATATCCTTGTTTCACTAGTTTAATACAGCAAAAATAATTTGTAGACTGCTGAGGTAAAGCTATCCAAAGTAGAAAAAATGAGATTAAAAAAAACCCCAAACTTGTTCTAATAAACATGTATTAGTTTTTTTCAACTAAATGAGTATATTATATACACACTTCTGAAGATTTTGGATTCTGCCTTTCTCGGCTTCCATAATAGATTTTCAATATCAATACTGATTCTGTCTTATCTACCTTACTATGACTGATTTTTGTGATGGTTATTTTAACAAAGTACACATTTTTAATGAGATTACTGTGACAGTTGTCCCATATACTTGAATAGTAGACTGCAGTAACACTAAGGAGATCATTGAGAGGAAACTTCATGGATTCATTGGAGGATGTAATAATTCCTCTGGAATCTTTCAGCTTTTAAATTAAGACAGCGTAAAAGGAAGAAAACATGTTTCCTGAATATAGAAATGCGAGTAGCGTGCTGTAGGCTACACTCTAGGATGCTTAATTTTGGTGTCATCTCAAGGTCTGTCAGACATTAACCAATTCTAATTAATCACTAGACTTTTTAATCCTATTCTGCTCTACTTGTTTCTTGCCCCTCATGGATGAATTACTGTGGAAGGGGCTAACAGCAGGCCTGTTAGCTAAAGGAGCGAAAAGAAGCTGAGAGCAAGAAGAAGCTGTTAAAGAGCTCTCTCCAAGGCTGCTACCAAGGAGACTGAGAGAAGAGAAGAACTGAAGAAAGATAAGGAGAGCACTGCAGACGGACAAAGTATTTTTAGAAAGTTAACTAAAGTCACTGTTACTGTTCACCAGTGGTGTTATGTTGATTTTTTGTGGCCAATAGTTGGGGTAGAAGAAGTATAAACAATTAGAAAGTTTATAAAAGGTCAGCCATGTTCGATAATAAAGAATTGCCATCTGAGACCGCCTGTGGTCTGTGCTTTGTGTGGCGACCGCCTCGGGATACAGTGTATATAGCAGTGACAGCTGGTGCCCACCGCGTGGAGCAACAGCCTGAACAGCGTGGTCAGTCTGGAGCCACGCGGGGTCCCAGCTCCCAGCCGTGACCCACTGGGGAGCAGCGGGGGAGGCGGCGCTGGTGCGGCTGAGAGTGGCGTGTGGAAGCCACAGGGAGGTCCAGACTTGATTTTCTCCTATCAGGACACCTGGAAGCAGGGGAGGCACCAACTAGTAATAATGGGAAATAAATCTAAAGAGGAAGAGATTGTTTTGGCTACATGGAAAGCTTTGTTAAGAAATAAGGGAATTAATACTTCAGACTATGCCCTTCGTAGTATATTGCTGTGGGCTAGATCATAGGATTTTGCCACTGATCCTGACACAGCATTTAGTGTTAAAACTTGGAAAAAAGTCAGGGACAGGCTGTGGGAAGTCATCTGAGCGGGAGATAAAACTTGTCAATCTAGTTGTTACTTGGAGATCGCTTTTTGAGGCATTAAAGGAATAGAAAACAGCGGGAACAAGCAGAGTACAACGTGGATGAAGATTTGGGGTTGATAAAGGGGTCTGATGGGAGGGATGAGTCAGATGGGGCCTTTGATGGGGAACTTGTTGAATACATCCTTGAAGAAGGTGCAGGTGTCCATGGAAGTTACCAGGCAGGCTACCAAAGCTTCCAGGAAAGTTGCCAGAGCTTCTATGCCAGCTGCCAAAGCTTCCAGGAAAACTGCCAGAGCTTCTGGGCTGGATGCTGAAGCTTTTGGGAAAGCTGCAAAGGCTTCTGGGCAGACTGCCAAAGTACCTCCTTATCAGACTCCTAAGCCTCTTTATCTCACACGTGCACAGCAGCTTGCAGCGGTCCCCGTATACACTACACCACTGCGCCAGTGAGCTGAAATGTCTTTAGCAGAGAGACAAACCCAGCTGTCTGCCCCCTGCTCCCCTCTGACGCTGTTGAGGCAGGATGGGAATGAATAGACTTTGTTCAGAAGGCTGAGACTATAACTCTGATTTATTTCAAAATACATCGCTCTTTTATACAGAGCTTCGTGCAGACCAACTCTATTGGTCCTGAAGTGAAAACCTCGCATGCTATTGGTGTGCAGTGAATGACATACAGTAGTAAAACCCAATTATAAACAATGTGAACTACAAGAGAGATAAAGAACTTATTTACATTCTTTCTCAACACTTTCTCAAGCTTCTACCTGGTTAGAAACTTTATGTTTTCTCTTTGACTGAATCTAAGACCTACACCCCTCCGCTCTAGCCCAGCCATTTGCCCCCCGCCCCCTTCTGAGCTGCATGAACAGTTTGCAAGGTCGTATCCTCCATTGCTGGACAGTGACAGCAAATCAAGTGAAGAGTCACCCGCAGTAACACCTGAGTTGGGGCAGGGAACTGTTGACAGTTCACCTTCTAAGAGATCTAGCCCTGCTGCCCCACAGACTTTGCCTCTGTGTCAAGTAACTGTGCTTCCCTGACAGCCTCAGAAGTTTTGGGAATTTGTTAGGAAGAAAGCAGCTGAAGAAAAAAATGGGGACCTAATAGAAAGATTAGGTGCCCCAAAAGTACCTCAGGAGCAGAGTGTTAACGCAAATGTTGTCTGTGATAATCCTATGGCTTTTCCAGTTTTTAAAGCAGTTCCTGGAACAGGGCAGAATGATAGTCATCACATCTTTGCTTGGAAGGTTGTGCAAGATCTCCAATTGAAAGTGGCTCAGTTTGGTATTAATTCCTCAGAGGTAATGCAGTTAATACATGTAATTAATGCAGTATGCTTGCACCTTATGACATCATGCACCTTGCTACAATTTTATTCCAACCAGTACAATATGGTGTGTTTCAAGAAACTTGGAGGTGAGTGGCGAAGTGCACAGCTTTAACAAACATGCAGCTGCTTCAACACGACTCTCGTCACACTGTGGGTGTTGATGCCTTATTGGGCACTGGGCCTTTTGCTAACCCAGATTTACAGGCAAGGTGGGTTCCTTCAATTTTGACACAAGCTCAGCAAATAGGCATGAGTGTTTTAATTAAAACAATGGAAATGGCAGCTCCAAAGCAGAGATATGTTACTATACAACAAGGGATGAGAGAACCATTTTTGCAGTTTGTGGAAAAGCTTGCTGCAGCTATTGAAAAACAGGTAGATAATGAACCTTTGTGACATAGATTGTATATACAATTGGTGAAAGAAAATGCAAACCCAGACTGCAGAAAGATTATTGACACCATACCTGGGAAGCCCACATTGCCTGAAATGGTTACTGCTTGCTCAAAAGTTGGTTCAGTAGAGCATAAAATGGCAGCTCTTGCTGCAGTTCTAAGACCACCATCGAAATGCTGTAATTGTGGACAGCAAGGACATGTAAAGGCACAGTGTAATACCCAGAAAATAACATCTAAGTCAAATGCAAGCAGCAATGTTATGTGCAATCATTGTGCTAAATTTGGGCACTGTGCAAGGGTAAGTATCATGCAAATGGTCAGCTGTTGCAGGGAAATGGGAAGAAGAACACGAAGGGGTGTGTGGGGACACAAATAACCCGACAACCATAAACAGCAATTATGGGCCTTCCCGGTACTGCAAAGCTACCCATTTGCGATCAGTACTCAGGAGCAACAAGTGGGTCCGCAGGGATTGATGTACCCACCGCTGACACAGTAATAACTATTTTGGCAAAAGAAATATGCAAAAAGCCCCATGACACCTATGGCCCAATAAGACGCGGATTGAGTGCATTTCTGATAGGGAGATCAAGTACTACGATTAAAGGTATTCATGTGCATTTAGGACTTATTGATGTTGATTATTTAGGACAGAGTCATGCTATGATATCGATGACTGCCCTATTACTATTCAGAAAGGAACTTGCATCGCTCAGCTTGTAGCCTTTGTGAGTTTTGTTCCCAATACAGTAAGTACCTCAAGTGTTCTGGACTGAGAAAGTAACGGAGAACCATCCAGAAAAGACATGCATCCTCACAGCCAGTGGATATCCTCCAGGGACCATACCGGTAACAGGTTTGATTGACACTGGAGCAGATGTTACAATACTCTCGTGACTGCGTTGGCCTCAGTCGTGGCCTCTCACTCATGCAAGTTTTGGACTTACAGGGTTGGGTAGTTCTACAACAGGTGGCTTGTCAGCCGTTGTAATTAATGTGAAACATCCCGATGGCCAACAAGCTAACATCAGACCCTCTGTTGCCGATACTCCTCAAAGTCTGTGGGGATGAGATTGTTTGTCTCAATGGGGTGTCAGAATTACTATGGATTTTTAATAGGAGCCACTGTGATGCAGGGTGGTGAATGTCCAGTTGTAGCCTTGACATGGTTAACAGATAAACCTGTCTGGGTTGATCAGTGGCCCCTTACTACCGAAACGCTTACTGCCCTGCAAGAATTAGTCACAGAACAATTGAAAGTGGATCATATTGAAGAATCATTCAGCCCCTGGAATACCCCTATTTTTGTAATAAAAAAGAAATCAGGAAAATGGAGACTTTTACATGATTTACAGCACATAAATGCTGTAATGGCAACAATGGGAGCTTTACAACCAGGTTTTCCTACACCGACAATGATTCCACAGGAATGGGCCAGTGAACCACATTAAACTTTCATGCAAATGAAGGATCCAAAAATAAACCAATCCAAAGGGACAGAAAACAGGATAAAAAGGGGCATCTGACCCACTGAATTCGTGCTGCTCCACCTGGGAACGCTCCTGCTTGGCCGGTGGGCCCCCTTGCTTTAGGCCTTTTTATTTTAATAAATGCTGAAATCACTTCAGTACCGGGAGTGTGGTCCTGTTTCTAACAGTACTGTATCAAAATAATTTACTAAAGCCAATAGTGAAAGCTAATAACTACATAAATTATTCATAACAATCAGTTAACAAATGGTTTCTGAATATGGGATTCTGAAGGCAGTGGACTTGGATGGGTGTCCTGGTTTGGAATGGGAGGAAATTCAGGGAAGTGATGCAAAGCTTTTTTGTAACTGACAGTCTGTTGAACCACTGAGAAGCTGGACACACCTCTGTGAAACGTACACGTTAAAGATGAAAAAACCCGGGAACTGTCTCTTTCTCTTCCGACTGGTGAGGAGGTGGAGAGCCCCAGCCCCCCTCTTGGCCAGGCCAAGCCGGGCAGTCCTGCTGCGGGCCAAGCCCCTTTCCCCCTCCCTGGGCCCCCGCCAGTCTCCTCATCAACTCCAGTCTGGCAGGGCCAGGCCCCAGGAGCTGCCGGGCAGGAAGGCAGGGGAGGCTGCAAAGCCCTGGCTGGAGCAGGGCTCCATGGATTGAAGATCTTGCCATCAGATCCCGGCTCCATGGATGTGAAGATCTTGCCATCAGATCCCGGCTCCATGGATGTGAAGATCTTGCCATCAGATCCCGGCTCCATGGATGTGAAGATCTTGCCATCAGATCCCGGCTCCATGGATGTGAAGACCTTGCCGTCAGATCCTGGCCATGGATGTGAAGACCTTGCCGTCAGATCCTCTTCCCCCTGCACGGCTGAGACCAGAGACCCCTGCAGCCCGTACAAAAAACCAAAGACCAACCATGAGGCCGATCCTGACTCAGCAGCTCCAGTCAGGTGGGCCTTAGGCGTGTGATGTTAACCCAGTCAGTGCTTCAATCCTACCTCGAGTGAGAAAAAAGAACAAGATGCAAGCATGTAAAGGAAGAGCAGGAAGACATCAAGGTCAGCGAGGAAGGAGTTAAGTCCCAGATGGGAGAGGTGAGGAGATGCCTTGTTTTTGGAGCTGAAATCCTCTTGTAAGCTATGGAAAAAAGACTCTTTTTTCCTTATAACGCATGAAACTATGGGGAGATTAAATTGTTCAAATTGATATCAAGCAAAGGCCTCCATGCTAAGATAAGCAGATGTTGAAATAGCTGTGATCCCATGAGAAGGCTGAACAGAGAAAGAGAGAAGAGTAGTCAGGTGCTTCCCAGAGAAGAAGAAGATTTCTCTTCCCAGGGATTAAGATTATTTTAGAGATAGATAATGAGAACTTTTGCCTTTGAACAGCTGTTTTTTAAAACAATACCCCTTAAGCTGATGTCCTAGTTTAGGGCAAATTTGGGAGAAAACCCTCTGGAAGGAGCCCCCAGGAAAAAAACAAACACAGCCCCTCCCCACCCACCTGGTTCGGGAAGAATTTTCTCAGAGAGAAGTGGAAAAGAACCTGTTTATTTAACAAACAAAACACTCCCCCGCACAAAAAAAAAAAAAAAAAAAAAAAGAGCAACACCAGATGATAACCAAACTCTTTCACCACTCTGAAGAGATCACAAATCCAGAGAGTCTCTCGCCCGGGTCTGGACACTGGGGATTGCTCTTCAGCACTGCAAATCACAAAGCGCAGGCTCTCGGTGTTCCTCAGTGTTTCCCAGGTCCCAGTCTGGAGCAGTTGGGATGATATTCAGGAAAGGGGGAAAAAACAAAAGCAGTCCAGGGAAAAAATTGGACTGCTTAGCTAAACTACCAAGCAAAAGCAAAGGCAAAAGCAGAAGCAGGAGCAAGAGCAAGCAAAGCAAAGCAAGCCAGCAAAAGCCAGCAAGCAAAGCAAAGCAAGCCAGCCAGCACTAGCCTCTTCTAGACAACAGACCATGGGGGGAGGTGAACCGACTGATAACAAGACAAAACAAACCTTCACTTTCAGAGTCAGTTCTGAAAGCACAGGACATAATATCAAACATAAACAGAACACACGATTTGGGATACAAACACCATAACATCACCCTAGGACAGTCACAAATGCACATTTTCATTGATACACGACACGCATTGTCCACAACGATTGCTGTGTTGGTTGGGTTCATCACTTGTACTGGATCCATTAAAGGAGGTCTTGTCAGCCACTGAGTGAACTTAGACATTCAACATGAATTTACCTTGCTTTTCTCTCAGCACAGAGGCAAAGGAAAAATTAGATCAGGTGCTGTTGTTGTGCAGGATCCTTGCTCATTCTGGAGCTGTAATTCACAGCTCAGCTCGAGTGTTTCATTCACCACTCCTGGGCAGAAAGCAAAATGCCTGTGGGAAACAAAGTCATCTGTTCACATGTATAAGCAACAATAGCACAGAACATCAAGGGGCCACTCTGATCAGCTTTTTGGCATTTTACAGTAACAGTTATCTTCTAGTCCAACAACATGTAGCTCACATTTATTTACTTAACTGAATCTTGGGGGTTATAGTTACCATTGGTCACAAGTACTGCACTGAGAACTAAATTTGGGTTTTTCCTTTCAGTTTCTGAATAGCTGTAGTAATGACTAAAATGGTCTAGGTTTTGTTAGGTAAAATGGTCTAGCAAAACCTAGAATTTTGCTTGCTTTTTAAATTTTTTTTTTTCATTTAATGCAACCTTTCTATCCCTGAAATCAACATAACAAATAAGATATTAAACAGAAAGCAGGAAGAATGATGGACCTTCAGCGTAGTGAATGTGAACACAGATTTCCAATATGTGATCACTTTATAAAGTGAAATTGATGTTAATTGAATGGGGTTAGGGAAGTAGAAAAATGCAACATGAGAAACAGTCTTTATGAACCAAGTAAAAATGTGTGAGAACTAATGAGAGAGGTCACTGTTAATGAAGTTCATGGACTAGAAAAGATATGACAGAGTGCTGCTGACCTCTCTGAAATGGTTGAGTCTAGAGCTGCAATGAGATTCCAAAGTAAAGGCTGCGTGGAATCTCATTTGGAAAGTCCTTCATGCAAAGACAAAGACAACCACAGAGAAAAAAAAAAAAAAAACCAAAAAAAAACTTAAAAGAGAAAGGTTCCTAATATTACAGTGACAGGACAGATGCCAAAAATTACTCTCCAATCACATCCACTTGCCAATTTAAATATACTGGAATTAAATCCTTAGGATTTAGATATAGCAAAATCACAGATGCTGGAAATGGTTACTATATAATAATGGATTTCTTTGCTGCGAGTGTATATAACATTTGGAAATTATTCACCAAGGACTGTGTCATCAACTGTTTTCCAATGCAAAAAAACCCTGCACTCTTCAACAGTAGTTAATATCTTTTGATATCTAGTAGAGCTATCTTTTAAAATGGACATTTAGACATTCAATTAGAAAGAAGATAAAAATGACTGTTTTGAGGAAAATATTCATGAAAATGTTTATTTTACACATCTGAAGCAGAATGTCAGTACTTAACAAATCCTAATCAAAATGAAAGTCATCTGGAATATGCCAATCCAGACATAACTAAATAGCCAAATAACCAACCAAAAACCAAGCAACCAAAGAACACACAAACAGACAAACTGAAGACACTGAGACATCTGAAGCTGTTTTCAGGGCATTGCCAGCTCTTCCTGCCTAGTTGGTGGCCTCTGGTGACTCTTCCAGGCCTGTATCCATGGCTATGGCTGATCCTAGGGCTGGTCCTGCTTTTCAGAATGAATTTTGAGTCTTTATTTTAAGCAGGATTTCTGCTTATAATCTACTCACTTAGTTTGATTTCTGCTTTGTCCTAATTCATCTCTCTCTCATTGATGGGCGGGATCTTGAGGGGGAACTGTGTCAAAAGCCTTATAAAAATCCATTTAAGTCAGCAGGCAGCTCTGACACATCTTCCAGGATAACCATGTGGTGCACAGCACCCACTTTCTCAGAAGCTCTTCAACCATCACAGCTGCAGCAGGATTTCCTGTGTGAGGAGGTGCTGCCAGAATGGTCCTGTGGCTCCAGGGGCTTTCAGCTGATGGTGGGGTGTGGGGGTCAGGCAAAGACATTAGAAGGAGAAGAAAGCAGAACCCAGGAACTTTGTCAGAGAAATAGAATTTTTTTTTTTTTTCCTTGGCAAAAGGGTTACTAGAATCTCACTAGTGCCACCATCAGGGTGGCCTCTTGCTGGCCCTTTCATGTCTCCTCCATCTTCCCCACAGGGAACACTGTCCCCAGCTGAGCAGGGAGCTGCAGAGCCAGAGCCTGTGGGTGGCCTTCTGCCCCAAGTGTGGGCAGGACTGTTCCGACAACAACAGCACCTCCTGGATTTCGGCAAGGTGGAGGGGAGGTCTCCCTGCCTGTCTGTTGGTCCCCAGCAACTCTCCTGCCTGTCTGCTGTCTCTGGTGACTCTTCAGGGGAGCTGATGGCAAATTGTATGTCATCCTCTCCACCCCACTCAGAAAACCTGATAGTCTCTAGTGGACTTCTGCAGAGAGGGCAAGCTGGATTTCTTTTTGCCTGCTGCAGGATACCAGGCAGAACTGCTGGTGACAGGGAAGAGCAGAAGCCACGTCATTCTTAGTGACCTCACAGATGGGGCAGCTCCACTCTGTCTCGTGGCCATGTCTGTCTGTTGCAGCAGAAGGGGACAGATGAGGACTAGGCATGCTTGGCAGGAGTCAAGAATCAATCCGGTCTGGACCCAGGCTTGGCTGGCACCAAAATTCAAGCAGTGAAGGATGAGACCTCATATCCATCCCCCAGTGCTGTCACAATCCACCACTCAGTGGTGGATCCTACAGAGGGACATCAGCACCTGAATATAAACAGAAAGGAGTGCAAGGTCGCAAAGCACTCACATGTGATGTTATCCTCCACCATCCAGTGACATCACAATGGGACATCATGGCACGCCTTTGTTCCCTCTCACCTCAGCACATAGGTCTGGGACTGCTGGCAGATATTGCCATGGAAAAGGACATGGGGGGTCACCAGAGGCCAGCAGCCAGGCTGGGTCAGTGCCCTGAGAACAGCCCCCACGGCCCAGTGCTTCTGGGTGGCCTCATGCCCAGGGGCTCGGCAGGACTAATCCATTGAAAATGGCATTTTCCAGACTCTGTGTGACCCTGGTTGAGACAAAGACAGGAGGGAATACACTAGGGCTGGTAGTGGCTGGCAGGGGCTGTGGAGAGCAGCATCCTGCACAGAACAGTGGCAGAGATGCAGGAAGAAGCCAGCACACTGGAGGCCACCTCCACCAGGGCTCCCAGCAAACTTTCCCTTCTGTGCCTGTCACTGCAGAGCAGGACCAGCCCCAGGAGGAGAGGATTTTCTCCAGTTTCAAGATAATCTAGATTCTCTTGCCTGTTGACCACAGGGAACTGATAGAAAAACAAATAAAAGGAAAGCAAGGTATAAAACAAATTGGTTTCTACTAATGAGGCTTTAATTACACTCCTCGAATCTCCAGTTTCCAGCGCCTTCAAAAAACCACTTCTTTCATGCCATCAAGTCAGTTATTTCCATATCTTGAAGCGACATGCGGAATAAATAAATAGACTCCACAACTCGATGTAGTTATCAAGTGGGTATGTATGGCAGCGCCCGGCACAAGTGAGATAACTCTCCGAAATCTTGTGCCCCGAGCTGAAGTCTGCCCCGCAACTTTATTCACAAAGGTGTTCCATATGCAATACATTACACAACTTTTCTATGCATATTCAACCCCTGGCCCCGCCTGTCTTCGCTTCTCATGCTAAATAGGTCCATGCCCTTCTGGCCATGCGTAGTTTTTTGTGGGGGCTTTTATGGGGGTCCCTGGTGGTCTTTGAGCCACAAACCATCATCTTCCTCCGCATTGAACTTTTGAACTCTTCTCCTCTGCGCTTGCGCTTTTGGTCCTTTGCTCTCCTATCTGGATAAGTTCATCATCCTTGACATGTTTGGAGACAGAGGGCTTCCTTGTCTGAAGTCTTGGCATTCCTGGTCCTTTCCAGTATTTGTCTTTTTGCAAGAAGCTTTAAAGATCTTTGTTTTTCTTTCCTATGCCTTTTTGTGCAGAGGTTTCTTAAAATTCAACACATGATTCTACAAACATGATACATTCATTTTTGATATATTCATTTTTGATACATTCATTTTTGATACATTCATTTTGTTAGCTCAAGTGATCTCTGGAAAATCTTTCGTTTCAATCTAACTAGCTAAATAACCAGTTAGCCACTTACCTACTTAACAGTTCTCAGAAAAAAATTGCATTCAATTAAGTTATGATATCAAAGTTAATCATAGTCAAAGGCTTCAGCTACTTTTCACATTACACAGGAAATCATGTGTCTTAGTACTGTTAAAATCTGCTTGAAACTGCAACTTTGGATGTAGCATGTGTCCGATTTATCTGATATAAATACTGTATATATATATATATATATATAATATACTGTATATATTCGATAGCCAATAAAAATAAAAGGCACGTATGAAATAAAAGGTACGTATGAAAGATGCATTGAATCAGTTATATATCACTAATACTTTCTGAAAGACTAAATGTGGTCTGCATTAATTCTGAAGTTCATCAGCTGCCTACATTTTTCTATTCTTAAAATGTAAAATTGTACTGCTTTCAAAAGTAAGAACCTTCCTTAAACTGCTAAGTAAAAAGTTGTTTGCAACATATTACTTCAAACAAGAAGTGTTTCTCAAATATTTTACAAAACTTAGTAAAAATATTCTCTTCTTGCAAAATTTCACATTCCTGTACAGACCCAAGCCAACTGTGCTTAAGCAATCATAATTACTCACACTATTACTGTGTTCTTCTACACTACAAAGTACATATTATTTAATGTCAGTAACTTCATTTTATAAGCTAAATTAAAAGTTTAAGACTTTCCATTAGGAATCAAAGTGTATCTGACAGTATTTCAGAGATTAAAATGTGTGAAAATACCACAAATGCATGAAATTGCACTCCTATACAGCATGTAAACATAGTAAAATATCATGATCATGACAGTTACATTTTTCCACTCTAATCTTTTTCTGAAGATTTGCATGTGTACCAGGTAACTGGGCTGGGCTTGGTGTATCCCTGGAGGGCCCCAGGAGCTCTGCTCCCAGTCAGCTGAATGTTGGCACAAGGGTACCAGCCCTGGGCAGGAGCCAGTACAGGGCCCCTCCTGCAGGAGAAGGGATCAGGCCCTGCTTGGTAACTTTCATTTTGGCCACTTCTGTGAACAGGTAAGAAAGGTTAAAAGGAAACCTTTCCCAGCTATTTGCCTCCTTTATCTTTTTAGGTGCCAGAACTCTGTGTCACAGATGGCCTGGCTGTGTGCTGAGCAATGCAGCCCCCACAAAGCCTTTGGTTTCCCACAAGTTGCCATGCCTTGTTCCCAGGTGTGCCCAGCTCTGGCAGGAGAAAGAGCCTGCAGCGCCGTGCCCTGCCCAGCCGGGGCTCTCTGGCACAGAGCAGCAGCAGCGCCAGCACCTCTCAATCCGCTCTTTCCTTATCTTCTCCTGGGACACAGAAGCCTCTGGAAATCAGCACCACCAGTCGTGTTCCCAGCTCGGAGCAGCTCCTGCCGGCAGACAGGTCCTGCCAGTTCGACCGCTTCTGGAGGGGCAGAGGTGCAGACTAACATGAACAGGAGTCCTGGGAATGTCCAATAAATATGCAAAAATGTGGGAGTATTTGTTAGGAATTATTACAGCTGTTAAACCAATACTGCCTTCTCTCCTGGCTCTGTGAATGCCTTGGGCCCTTCTCTGACCCCAGCAGTTACCCCTATCTGCATTCCCTGATTGCTGTCACTTGCACCTCAAAGCAGGGTTTTGTGGACTCCAAGTTCCAACTTTCAGGCTGGAGCATCACCATGTTGTTCCTCATGAGTGACTGTCCCGTCTTCATGTCCCTGTGCTTGGAGCAACTACATTTGCTAAGAAGTAGGGCATAGAAAATCAGAGAATAAAAATGGCTTGGAAACTCTTTGGTGGGAACTGGATACTAGAGTTTTCAGTTCCTTTCTTTTGAAGAAACAGCTTCATTTTCTGAATGGAGGATGAAGCGTGTTTAGCAGGGCTTTGAGGAGTGGTTTTTGTGCTTAAAACCGATTCCTGATCTCCGATCTAGAAGAAAACATGGTCACCCTCTGAAAAGTTAAATCTTGGAGATGATGACATTAATGAGTAGGAAAAGTGATGCTTATAATTTCAAAGATGTTGATTGCCCCAAGCATCTAGTCAAGCATTTCTTGTCAACTGTCCTGCCGTTCAGTCTCGTGCCCACAGAGGATTCGCATTAGGACAACGTGCAGCTTCCCAGATTCCATAGTCTGAGTTTGGCCGGCTGCTCTCTCCACTGCACTTTGTGGGCTCATGCACTGGTGCTGGGGGTTGATGCTGGCCAAACATACGTGCACCCACAAAAAAAAAAAAAAAAAAAATCGCTCGCTCCTGGGCTCGGCCGCAGCTGCTGGCGGCGCTGGGATGAGCCCCGGCTCACGGCCCGGCGGCCCTGCTGGGAAAGAGCCCCCGAGCCCACCGGGAAGGGGCCCCGCTGCCCCGCAGCACCCCTCGGAGGGCAGAGAGAAAGCCAGCTTCTTTTCCTCTCTTTTTTCCTCTCTTAAAAGTGTTGTCCTAGAGGCGGCACCAGCTTTTCTAATTGGCTGAGCAGCGCGCCTGCTCTCAGAGGCACTCAGTGATTGCTTCTGCCTGGCACAGGGAAAGCTTATGGCAGAAATGCCTCACTTTCCCGGCTGCCTTCTTTCCTCCTCTCCAAAAATTGACCCATGCAAAACCAACAAAACTGGGTGCTCCTGGGGCTGGGGAACCTGGAGGCTTAGAGAATACTTGAAAAACTCGTGTGGGGCCCTTCAAAAACCTCATGTGGCTTCATATCCAGACACACAGATAAAGCTCAGATATTTCTCCATTCTTTTTCTTTTTAACTGAGAAAGGAAGTCACAGGTGATGGGGTCTCTATTCCACATCTATTGGAATAGATAGCTATATCTTTTAAATGCTGCAGGACTTAAGATTGTCAAATCAGCACTTCTCTGAGTATTCATTTTGGAAAACTCAGTTCTGGATAATAGTTGTAGACTAAAATAATATCATTCCTCTGTATAAATTAAATCCTATTTTAAGGAAATGAGCAACCTAAGAGCTATGTACAAAAGAAACTAACATGCATTGTTGAAATTAAATATGTTACTGTTACTCCTGCTCTCTGAAATACCTTTGAAATAAAATTAACAAGACCCTTAGAACATATTTGTGGGTGTACAAGTCAAGTTTCAGAAAAATTAAATCCTATCAATGAAAATTCTGTAAAGCAATGAAAAACTAATGTGCTTGTGTGTCTCAAGCTGCGTTAAGGGAAATATAGGTTGGATATTAGGAAAAAGGTTTTTACAGAAAGGGTGATAAAGTTCTGGAATGGTCCGCCCAGAAAGGTGGTGGAGTCACCATCCCTGGATGTTTAAAAAAAGACTGGATGTAACACTCAGTGCTATGGTTTAGTTGAGGTGTTAGGGCATGGGTTGGACTCAATGATCTTGAAGGTCTCTTCCAACCTAGTCATTCTGTGAATTCTGTGAATTCTGTGCATTTTTCTTATAACCTTGGGATTTTACTCCTTAGAAATTGCTAAGTTTCTATATCAGTCTATTTGCAAAGTAACTGTTTAACCCAAGAAATTTGGATACATTTCCCCTTTGGTTACAAATAAAGCATTTGCACCTTCAAGGCATATCCAGGGATGCACAGGTGACACTGCACTCATTGTTTCAAACAAGGTGAGTGCAAACAAAGAAGTTCCTGTTATTACCTTCCCATGCATAATTTTTAACCTTTCTGTAATCTCAAATGACCTCAGTTCTGTGATTATTGCATCTGCACACTTAGCTGCAAAAACCCAACATTAAAAGTCATGGTCATATTTTGGTTCCAAAATAAGAAAACATGCAAATTAGTATTTCAGTAATACTAATACAGTAAGCACTGGCAGACCTTTTAGGTTTAATCCAATTCCTGCTATATTCAGAAACCTGCTATTGACTTCAACAGAGTTGGCATGGATGCTTAACCATGAATAAATACAGAAGGTAGAAATCAAGAAATAGAAAAAAGAAATCAAGCTATGCAGTAATAAATGGCAAAAAAGAAGAGATAGTAGAATCAAGACCCCTAAATGCCAGATAGTCAGCACCAGCTTACGAATTATATGCAGTATTAAAAGCTTTACAGAAATTAGAAAGAAAAAAGAGAATGATCTTCACAGATTCAAAATATGCATTCAGGGTAGTACACACTTTCAGAAAGATTTAGGAAGAAAGAAGATTACTCAATACTCAGGGACAAAGACTAGTGCATGAAGAAATAATCAGGCAAATCTTAAAAGCCATCAGGGTGCCAGAGGCAATTACCATAGTCCACGTGAAAGGACACCAAACAAGAATACAGCTCAAGACCCAAAGGAACAACTTAGCAGATAAAGAAGCCAAAAGCACAGCTTTACTAAAAGTAAGTACCCCAGAGATTGGGGAGGAGGATGTCCAGAAATATCCCCCACACCCTTCCCCAAAAGCAATTGAAAGATGCAAATAAAAAAAAGAGGCCGACTAGAAAGAAGTAAGTAGAAATTGCCAGACAGGAGAGAGCTGTTATCTAAAAACTATACCAGAAAAATCCTGGGGAGATTACACCAACAGACACACTGGGGAGCCCAAGCCCTGGCAGAGCAATTCCTGAGATTCTTCAAGTATACGGGGATTTATGAATTAGCAAAACAAGAGGTACAAAGGTGTATGATTTGTCAAAAAGTTAATTGGGCAAAAACCCAGTATGTGGTATTGGGAAGTCGCCCAGTAGCATACCGGCTTTTTGAAAGAATTCAGGTAGATTTCACTGTATCTGCCTAAAGTGGAGAGATATAAATTCCTATTGGTAATAGTAGACAAACTAACTCACTGTGTAGAAGCCCTTCCAAGCTCTCGGGCTATGGCTCAAACGATATCGAGGTTTCTACTAGAAGAAATCCTACCCCGATATAAGTTAGTAAGATACATAGATTCAGACCAAGGGACATTCTTCACCTCTGAAATCATTAGGCAAGTAGCCAACACTCTAGGGATCCAGTGGGAGTACCACATCCCATAACATTCTCAGAGCTCCAGACAAGTTGAAAGAATGAATCAAACATTAAAAGCCCAATTAGCAAAATTAATTTTGGAAACAAAAATGTCCTGGGTAAAATGCCTCCCTTTGAAGCTTCCCAGATGCCACATTTCCTGCTAAATATCCAGACCATGTCTCATTCTGAGACTGGGCTATCTCCCTTTGAAGTGCTGTACGAGGTGCCATACGAGCATAGAATGCCAGTGGGGCACCCCAGGATAGAGGATGGACAGATACAGCTGTTGCTCATAGCCATAAGCAAGAATCTTCAGGAAGTGTGGAAGCAAGGAATAATAACACAAAGTGCCCCTTTGGGTTTTTTCATACATAAAGTACAGCCCAAGGAAAAAGTACTCATAAAGACCTAGAAAGAGGCCACCCTGTCACCTCACTGGGAAGTCCCCTTTCTTGCCCTCGTAACTACAGGCACAGCAGTACGAATGGCAGAAAAGAGTTAGACACACACATCTTGAGTGAAAAAATTGAGCTCTGGGAAGGGACGCCACAGTAGAAAGTCACCTCTCCCCCTAGCAACCTGAAGACAACCTTGCAAAGCCAAGTAAATGACTAATAAGAACCTGATGAAGTGCACTGAACCTAATTGTAAATGTTATCCATTTGTGCATTTCATATGCAAGTATTGTAACGAAGTTTAGATCACGCACTGTAAAAAGAGATATTAGCCAAAAAATTTATGCAATAAGTACTTAGAAGAGGAACTGTGCCTAACTAACCGTGTCTTAGGGCTCGCCACTAAGCTAAGAATAATTGAAGTAAATTCTGAAATTTAGTTTCACTTGTTCCAAAACAGGCTGAGGGGAAAATTACGACCAAAAGCTCAAATCATTACTGTTGAGTACTGGAAATTAAACAAAGTACTCTGCGGCTCAGATATTGTTAAACTATCCAAAAAGGGCATCTTTAAACAGAGGCACGCAGCTCAGTCCTAGCATGAAATCACAGAAGACTATTCTTACTGCCGAGAAGATGGCTTTACCCGCTGCTAGTAGCAACCCAGTAGATGCAAACAAAAGCAGAAGAATATTGATAGTAGGAGTAATCCTGATGTACCTGAATCTAGCAATGTACCTCAAGACTAGTACACACATAAATAACTTGCCCACCACAGAAGTGCGGAGCCCCGGCAATGGGTGCAGACAAAGCATACAGACTGTCCAGAAAAGACAAGGAGAATCAGAAGCTCCAATATTCCCAGCCCCAAGGAACTGCAGCAAGGGTAAAATAAACAAACATTGTTCCATAAACAGCACTCAGCAGGGGGTACGTGGATTAAAAAAAAGATGAAGTGTTATTTACAAGGAGCAACCCCTAAAAATGGGCAGTCAGAGCACAAAATACATAAGAAGAACGCTGAACAAATATCTGTCTCAGCCTGTGACAAATATAACTGCACAGCATGGATTGGGGGAAAAATAGAGTCATTATTTGTAGCTTATTTTCAGGCGAACCCCCTGTGTTATAATAATAATCTATTGAATATGTGTGTGATAAGAAGAAAGACATACTAAGTCAGAGGAATTTAAAATATGAGACCAAATTATCCCTCAGAAATGAACCAGTTATCCTTAACCTTTTAGAAGATCAAGATGACAGAGTTTGTCTGCAATATGACAGGATATTCTGCTCCTCAAAGAATAAAGAAAGAGTAGACCCAAAGAGTAAAATAAAACAAGTAACACAAGAACTAAAAAGACACGAGGCAGAAATAAGAAAAAATAAGATAGAAAAGAAAAGGTTGAGAACCCTAAGTGAACGATATGAACACCTAGAGAGACAATACACCAATTAGAGTTTACCTGCCTCAGACCAAAACCTGTTTGTAGATCTGATGCAAAAAATTGCAACAAAATTAAGACTATCCAATTGCTAAATTTGCAGAGGGCTCAAATCCACTGAAAACTAGCGTTAGAAAAGGAAAAGTTTAGCCCCAGAGCAACTCCTAAAATAACTCAGAAACCTGAGGGATAAGTTTTAGACAAGAGAGTAATTAGAATGTTCTACCTTAGCAAGGAGGGAAAAGAGTATACTAAAATAGTAAGGTACACTCCATGTATATCCACTTTGACGGTAAACTCCTCCAACAAAAACAAGATCTGGCAGCCAGAAAGCTCTTCAGGGTACTAGAGCCGGGAAAAAGGGGCCAAGTGCAAATAGACTAATAAAATTGGACTCTACTAGAACAAAAGCCCTAGAGATAATCCTTACTAATCCTTAAGTAAATTAAGAAGACTCTAGAATGAGCCCAAAACCACAAAGGTTAAATAAAAAGCCCCCAATAGTTGATATTAAATTTGCAGGAAGAAAGCATACAGTGAACAACCTCAGTGGTAGAAAGGGTCGTGCACAATAAGATTGATAAGGCCTGTTTTCTTTACCCTGCCCCACTCAGAATGCAACTCACTAGGGGATCCCTTATATAAAACCTTAAGTAAAAAGAAAAAGGATTTGAAAAATAAATTCCCTATCTTTGATAAAGATCAGGCCTAGAGAGAGGAGGAGTGGCCTGCAGAAAGAATAATAGAATATTAGTCCCACGACATAGGCCCAAGATGGGAGTTGGAGGTATAAGACCCCAATTTATCTATTAAACTGACTAATGAAGCTCCAAGCAGTAGTAGAAATTGTCTCCAAGCACACCTCAGATTCCCTCGAGTTACTATCTAAACAACACTCCCAAATAAGAGCCTTTGTATATCAACACAAGATGGCCCTAGACTGTTTACTAGCCAAAGAAGAGAGAGTTTGTGAGAAATTTAATAAAACAAAATGTTGTCTAGAGAGCGATAATTATAGAAAAACCTAGTGAACGAAATTAAACAAGTAGCACATGTCCCAGTACAAAAATAGAACTCTATACTCCAAGCATCCTAGTGGGTCCATTTGTTTAATAGAGCTTAGTAAAAAAAAATATATATTATTTATATTGTGTTCAATAGCTAGAATCCTATTCCTGCCCTGCCTGATACCCTGCTTTATTAAGTTAATATACTCAGTAGTGCAGGGTATGCAGGTAGCTGCCATGCCCACAGACCCAGAATGTACTACAGGGAAATTAAATCAAGTATCTAAAATCACAAAATTAGAAGAAGAAAATCCACACAGTAGAACAACAGATCCTTTAGCCAGATTCAAAGAGCAAATAAAGGGAGAAGGGGACGTTTACAAGCTTTACCAAGAAATTCCAAAAGAAGAGTAGAGTAATGAGACCAAAGAGAACTAAGAGTTTTTAAGGACTAAACTAGTTAAATTATAAGACAGTTTCACAAGATCAAAAGAAAATCCACTAAATACAAAGCTTTTTAGAAAAGCACGAATTCGTGTATTAATATAAAAGGGGAAGGATTGTTATATGTAATATGAGTAATTTGTGCCTATAAAGTAAAATATAGATGTAATGTTTAGTATTACTAAGAAATATTTGTATAAAACATGTGAGTCTGAGCCAAGAGATTACCTCACATATGTTGAGACCACCCCTGACAAAAAGGAGGAAAACTTAATTTACAAACAAATTCCGATAGCTTACCCAGAGATAAATTGTTTCTCAAAGTGATCCTAGTAACTCCCAAGCAATGATCCTCTCAATAACTACCCAAGATTGAGATTGCTAGAGTCACCAGAGAAATACATCTCAATGCCAAGTTCCAGTAACTCAGTCAGGGGTGTACATCACTCTCCAGACACCATTTTGTTCTCCCCAACACAGAGAAAAGAAATTCTATAAATATGTAAGACTCTAAATAGGAAAAAAAGCCTGATCACTGAAACTCTGCCTCAAGCAAAATAAACTGTATAAAAACCGCTTAAGAGAGACAGTCTTGTGTGAAACATAAAGGACCCTATGCTGTAGCAGTCAGACCTGTGTCTCATCCAGTGCTGATCCCGGGCTCAGCACTGTCCTTTTTATTGTAGCTAGCTCAGACTGAATTTGATCACTAAATAAAACCTGGTTTTATTACTTTTAATTTAGCTAGATCAATTTTTACTTATAACAGTTCTTTAACTGAAGTTCTGCCACTTGTCATCATTTTAAAAGTAAAAAATCGTCTTATTAAATCACTAAAAAAATTACTAACTTTTAACAAGGGGAGAAGGGTGTATTGCTTGCGCTGTTATTTGTGTCTAAAATTTTTGTGCACTAGATATTAATAAAAGTTTGTTTTTAAAGTATAAATACAAAAATCCTCCCCCAGCCAAGCTGATGGCCCTGATCGAGCCATGAACCTGGCTGGTAAAGAAAAATACATTAGGAAACCTAGATGCTCCATTGAGATAAATGAAAAAAGCCTCATGAAACGCAGAGAAAAATCAAAACCCCATAATTCCAATAAAGATTTGTAGGGAACGGTATGTTTATTCACAGCGCTGTGGACGCATGTCGGGACACATTGCCCTTCAATGGACATGCGCACCCCTGAGAACTCCCGATCCTTTTTTATTACCCTAATTTCCATACGCATAGAATTTCACAATAGGTTCATGCATATTCAGTATGCTGATTTTGCGTTTCACTTAACGCTAGTTACACTTGTACTCAGTTTTTGTCAGAAAGTACAGAAAGAACACCTGGGTCATTCTGCCCTGTCTGTTACAAGGACTGAGGAGTCTTTCTTATCTCTTCCTTAGCTGGGACAACTTTGCTAGTGCTGTAGTTATTAGACTAAACAACATATTTCACGTATGCTAGCAAGCTCAAAGTGGTACATTTCACCTAAATCCAAATGGATTTTTACTTTGTTAAATTTTCACTCTCACTCATCCGGAAGAATTTTTTTTTCAAGTCCTCATAGTGAAAAAGAGATCCACGCAGTGCTCAAAAACTATGTTTGTCCTTATTTTTCTCATTATACAAAGAAGAAGGGGGTAAAAGGGGTTGGGCTGAGGGTACACCCCCCTCTTTGAGTCTTAAGTAAATAATATAACGTTCTAATAACCCTAGGATATTCAGCTGCCTAAAATACCCTTCAGTGGACAGTGGAAAGCATAGACAAACATCCTGAAGTCTACCTACTTCATGGACAGTTTATATAAGAACTTGATTTATTTACAAACTATTTCTCATGCTTACAAACTTTTTCTTGCTTACAAATTGTTTTTTCTGTTTACAGATTGTTTTCTGGGTGTTGGGTTTTTCTTCCAGGCATAAATGGGTTACAGGTTGTTTTTAATAGTTAGACTTTTCTATAAGGGTTAAATCAGTTAAAGTTTGAATGGTTTTTGTTTTTTAAAGATAAGTTCTAACATATAAGCATTGTGCCTGTGGCCTGAGTTCCCTCATAAAAGATCCTGAACATGAATACTGCAGTTTCCATGGACATTCGGCCCATGCTGTCTTCTGTTTTCCTGTTTGCAAAGGGTCCTTATAGATGGAAGACAGAGAACAAATTACAAATTTTATTAAGCCAGGAAGGGTGAGATGTTACCAAATATCATAGATGAGCTTGCTACCAAGCCCCAGGATTGACTGACCGGGGCTTCTCCCACTCAGATCTCTTATGAAGCTGCAGGCAATTCACTGCCCCGAGGAGAGAAAGGCCAAGGGCAGCCGAGGGCCGGTGGCCTGGCTCAGCATTCCCACTCTTGTGCCGGCTGCCCTGCGACTCCTGGCAAAGGTCAGCAGTGTGTGCAGCACTCTGGGCACCGGGGCAGGAGCCGGGCTGCTCGGCAGGCTGGAGCACAGGGCAGCGTCCTTCAGGCACGGCGCTTGTGCCAGGGGACCATGGGCCAGCGGGAGGCAGGGACAGCTTGTCAGCTCACGGCTGCAGGAGCCAGTGCCTCACACAGCTCTGGGAGGCAGCGCCTGCAACCCCGCACTTCTGCACTGAGCCACAGCAAAGCTGTGACCTGCAGAGTGCTTTGCAGAAATATTCAGGGCCAGCAGGCCAGCCTGCTTTGTGCTCTCTGGCACACAGCAAGCGCTGTGCCACGCCGCAGCTCGGAGCTGCTGGGAGAGAGGGAATCGGGGATGCGCCTGAGGGTTTTGCTTGAGTTGTGAACTGATTTGGAAGAGAGCAGAAATATTTCAGTAGGCAATCTGTGTTTTCTTCCTTAATTTCTCAAAGAAAGTCACAATGTGTTGCACACAGGTAGGGGGTATTGTCAAAGAAAGGCCTTATAAAATCAGGCCTTACTCTCCTAAAAATGAGCAGCTGGCCTGTTATGTCTTCTACGTACAGCTAGCTAAATTCCCATGTGAAAAATCATGACTGCAGTTAGCACAACAAGCTCTTGTGGTAAGAAAACTGCATCTGTAATAATCAGGAAATCTGTCCAATGGGAGTCCACAAAGGAAAATTGTAAACACCTGAGTAAAAGAGAGAGTCTTAGCAAGTCCACACAAAAACACCTTCTAAGCAGTGAATTGTGTGGACAAGAAAAGAACCAGGCAATTGGAATTAAACATGAGGTCTGTGGACACAGTATAAAAATTAGTTTTGTGAATAAAAAATTGGCTTTCTATGCATGAAAAAACTGAGTCCCAGCTGCTGTATTGACACAGCCATGTGGCTTCACTCAGCAAGAGCACTTGAAGGGTGTATTGATGAAATGCTTGTGTTGATTCCCAGAACAGCAAGGAGAAATGTTAAGTGTATTCAATAGGGCTTCAGCTTGTGAATCCCTTTAGCTTTAACAGGCAGTGCTGAACCCTGTATTGCCCCACTGCAGTGCCTAATGTGTGCAAGTGCTATTTTAGCCTTGAGAATAAAGAGAGTGGTCCTGCTAAGAAGGTAGCTGGAATGCATTCAAAGGGAAGATATGTTTTTAAGAGGCTCTTGACCAGCAAAGGAGAATTTGAGGAATGGAATAGTTCCCAAATGACTGTGTCAGGAGCCAGAGTCATGTTCCAGGCCCTGCCATATTTGATCCGTGTTTGAGCAGGTTGACAAGACAATGAAGAAAAGTGTATTGTTTAATGGGTGGGAACAGGACCCTTGAAAGAGAAACAATGTATGGGTCAATCGGTGGGCAGTTAAGGTTTGAAAGGGGAGCAATGCATAATGGAGCCTTGTTGGCATGGCCTTGGTATCTGGAGCCATCCTGGCCTCATCTCACATGCCAGCCATGTGTGAGCTGATGCTGTAACTGGGAAAATTCCACTCCTGAGCAGGAGGTATAAGGCCTGGCTCTGGGCTGGAGGGGTGAGAAGGATGACGTGCACACCGTTTTGATCCGGGGCATGTCCTGGAAGTGCACTGCCTACCTGCCCCTGTCGCCGAGCACCACACTCCATCTCCTTCTCCTGCTCAGCGGATTTTTGGGAATCCAGGGGTTGGTATTATTTGCTACTGCAACTAATGGAATACATTTTCTTGGCAAGCCCAGTTGTGTCTTAGATTCTTTTGTGCATGAGTCTCCTCCTGAACCTGCGGCAATGACCACCAGGGACCTACAGGATACTTCTACTCTGATGTCAATAAATTCTGAGAAATTATTTAAATATGTCAAATAATTTGGAGTAATGTTTAGCCTGTGAATTTCAGCAAAGTATTGAATATGTCTTAGTTCCATGGATACAAACTAATAAGTGAGATTGCTGGGTGTGCAGGTGTTAGGGGAGTGATTCCCTATGCACCGAGTACTGAAATAAACAAATGCCTCCTTTCCAATCCTGAGCTGGCAGCAGGGAACAGGCCCTGCTCTGTAACTTTCATTCTGGCAACTTCTGTGAACAGGTAAGAAAGGTCAAAATGAAACCTCTCCCAGCTATTTGCCTCTCCTTTATCTTTTTAGGTGCCAGAACTCTGTGTCACAGATGGCCTGGCTGTGTGCTGAGCAATGCAGCCCCCACAAAGCCTTTGGTTTCCCACAAGTTGCCATGCCTTGTTCCCAGGTGTGCCCAGCTCTGGCAGGAGAAAGAGCCTGCAGCACCGTGCCCTGCCCAGCCGGGGCTCTCTGGCACAGAGCAGCAGCAGCGCCAGCACCTCTCAATCCGCTCTTTCCTTATCTTCTCCTGGGACACAGAAGCCTCTGGAAATCAGCACCACCAGTCGTGTTCCCAGCTCAGAGCAGCTCCTGCTGGTGGGCAGGTGCTGCCAGTTTGACTGCTTCCAAAGGGGAATAAAGGCAGAGATGTACATCCTCAGGAGCCCTGGGCGTATCCAATAAACGTGCAGATATGTGGGAGATTTGTTAGGAATTGTTTCAGCTGTTATGCCAACAGTGCCTTCTCTCCTGGTTCTGTGTGCTATAGATGAGTAATGTAACAGTTGGCTCTCACTGTTAAGAGGTAGATATTATGTGGATATAAAAATGTATAGTGATGTTATTGTAATATAGGCTCCCATAGTCCTATTTCCCCTCCCCCTTGCAATAGCCTTGGTAGTCAGGGCTTTTGGGGAGGGCCGGCTTGTGACCAGGAGGTGTGGAGTAACAACACCTGACCTCCAGTCAAGAGGTAAGAAAGAAATCTCCACCAGTGGATGGCAAAACTTTGACAAAACTTTGGCGGGATGAAGGGTATAAAAGGCAGAGCAACCATTTGATAGATGAGCTGCTCTATGTAATGTTCACAGAGACTCCCAGTGCTGCGAGTTTTCCTTATTCAGTCCTTTGTTAAGATTTAATAAACCTTTAAATTTATAAAAGTGAGGGTTTTTTCTCAGATGTGCAATGCTTTGGGCCATTTTCTTGGTCTGGTTTCCTTAGCTTGGTTCCCATCTGAGTGCTCAGTTGGGGTACAGGCTGTAGGTGCTTGGTGCACTCCTGGAGTTACTCTTGGATCCCTTGAACAACAGGGTTTGTTTGGCCCATGAGGGGAATTTGTGCTGCTTTGTGACAGAGGAGAACTTCCCCAGCTATTTTGCGTTTGCTGTAGGGAAGGTTGGTTATTGCTCTGCCTAAATTCACAGGCCAATATAGAGTGCTTGCATTGTGACGTCAGGGCATGGTTGCCATGTGGTCATGGTGGCATCAGAAGGTTGTCTTGGTGCACGGAAGGCCTCAGTGTCAGAGCAGCTCTAGGGCTCGCTCAGGGCAGGAGCATCCTCCTGCTTGAGGCGTTTGTCAGTGGGAACTGCCCACAGACAAGAGCCTTGATTTTTCTGATGGTGGAGCAAATCTGCACAGCAGTGCTACAATGATTGAGAAGGTTGTTGCTGTAGCTATTGGAGCTTACGGCGTTTTTTATTCCAGCTATTACCTCACTAACCTGACACGTAAGTAGAGGTTTTCCCGGGGTGTACCCGAACGTGGCTTTTGTATGTCTTCCTGCTCTTTCTTAGTGCCTGAGTTATTTTGAAACAGAAAGAGCACTAGCGTGCCACTGGTTTGGTAAAGCTCCTGTCAAGGAGTTCAGCTACAAGGGGATTTCTGTAGCCACAGGGCAGCATTTGCAAGGGAACCTGCAGGGGTTCTGTTCTCTCCCCGGGAGAGTCTGAGGCAGCAGAGTCTGTCATTTCCTCAGTTTGCTGGGACAAGCAAGACAGCTTTGAAAATTTAAACTGGAGACCTTCTTGGAAGGCCTTCTAATAACTCTGCAGTATTTCCCAGAATTCAGGGAAAGCTTCTTTCTTTCTACATTTTTTCATGAAAGGAGTTGACTGTCTAACTTGACCCTTGACTGAGTGTTAAAATAGTGATTCCCTTTGCAAGGAAGTGCGAACTCCAAAGCAGTGAGTGTCTGCTCCTGGACCCTGGAGCTGCTGCTGTGCTGTGTCACAATAGAGCTGCCATATCATAGTGGAATTTTGGGGCAGCTTTTCTGGGCAACTGTTTCCAGCAAGTTAATGAGAAATTGTGCATGCAACTGATTAAAAAAAAAAAAAAAACAAACGTACTGTAAGGAGAGGATTTTAAAAAGATGTGTTATGTGTTTGGTAGAACAGGAGCATTGAGTGTTAGAGAACAATTTGCATTTTCTTGGTCATGTTTGTATCCATTTAATGGCTAAACAGGCCAAAGGGTAGGCATGCCCAAGACTATTATCTGGATCTCTTTGCTGGTTTTGTGAATGAAATGTGTCTCCTGGAGGGATGTTGTGAAACGGAAAATACTCTCTGTTTGCGGTGATTGTTCTGTGGGATTCACCAGCCCAGGCAATTTTCTCACAGCGTCTGGTTTGTTTTCCCTTGCCCACTACAGGTCACCTGATGCATGTAATCAGCGGTGCTGGTCCTAAGGTGAGTGAGAAAGGAACATTTCAGGTTTGTGCTGTTTAGCAATTGTAGAGTAAGCTGTGTGCTTAGCCAGAGCCAGTAGGCTGTAGAGGGCCGGGCACGCAGGCTGGAAGAAAATCCATTTTCATGCCTTCAGCAACAAATACAAAGGCATAGCTGGATATTTCCTAATTTCCAACTCAGAGCCTTGAAGACCTACAAACTCAGTTTTGCAGAGAGAACATTGCTTGATGACACCAGACAGGGATGAATACTTAAGAGAGAGCAACTTCCTGCAGAGTTGAATAAGCCCATTTTAATGAAGTCACAGCAACTTAGATTTCTATCCCTATAAAACTTCATGATACTTCCTTACAAGATGTGGTTGTAGAATTAGAAGGACAATTTAATGCTGTATTTGCAGTCAAATGGACAACTTTGTGGCTGGGCAGCTGCATGGGCTAAAAGGACGCAGGGGTGCCGGCCAAGAGCAGCTGAAGGTGGGCCAGCGCCTGGCCAGGTGGCCAAGAAGGCCAAGGGCATCCTGGCCCGTGTCAGCAGCAGTGGGGCAGCAGGAGCGGGGCAGTGACCGTCCCCCTGGGCTGGGCAGCGCTGCGGCCATAGCTGGGAGTGCTGTGTCCACGTGTGGGCCCCTCTGAAGCAGAAAGTCCTTGAGGGGCTGGAGCGTGTGCAGAGAAGGATATGGGATCTGGGGAAGGGTGTGGAGCACAAGGCCAAGGAGGAGGCACCGAGGGAGCTTCAGCCTGGATAATAGGAGGCTTATGAGGGACCTTCAAGCACACTTCCATCAATCCCACCATGACAGTGCTCACTACAAGGGCAGTTTCCCTGCGAAACCTTCCCTCACTGCATCCCAGTGCTTTAGACGCTGGTGTCAGAGACATTCCCTTCTTGTTGTTGGTTGCGTTTTTGTTTTGTTGGTATAGTAGAGGAAAAGCCCGGTTGATTTTCTTGTTTTCCAACAAGCAAAGCTGCTTCTGTGCAACGTTTCCTGCTCTTTTCCAGCACTGGATGAGATTTTGATCCAGTTGTAGGTTTCCATGTCTGCAGCAGCAATAGCAAAGGCGTAGTTGTCTCTTCCTTACTTTTCCATTTCAGATCTTTCAAGAGCTAAAAGCTGAGTCTTACAGAGACAACATCGCCTGCTGATGGCAGCCAGGGAGAAATATCAGCTTCATATCCATATGCAGTTCTGTTGAATTGGCCCATTTTAATTGGATTGTTGTGGCTTAGAATCCCGTTGCTCTAAAATTTTATGATTTCTCCTTGGAAGATGTGCTGTTAGATATTAGAAGAGAGGAAGTTGTAATGGCCTGTCCCTCATGGTTCTCTCTTGCCACAGATGACAGAGGCAACAGTAGTGTCTGCCCTGGCTCCCTCTGCTTCTGCTGAAGAAGCAAAAGAGGAGCAAATTGAACAGTATGACCCCGAGTCTTCATCAATAGTCAAACAAGAGCTGGAATCTTCTGAGCCAGTAAGTGCCACTTGTGGGTGGTGCTGTCTTTAGTGCAAGGCGGAGATGCAAGTTTCTGACCAGCCAGCTCCTGAAAAGAAAACGATGAAAAAGAAAAAAAAAAGAAAAAGAAAAAGAAAAAGAAAAAGAAAAAGAAAAAGAAAAAGAAAAAGAAAAAGAAAAAGAAAAAAGAAAAAGAAAAAGAAAAAGAAAAAGAAAAAGAAAAAGAAAAAGAAAAAGAAAAAGAAAAAGAAAAAAAAGAAAAAGAAAAAGTAGAAATAAAAGAAAAAGAAAAAGAAAAAGAAAAAGAAAAAGAAAAAGAAAAAGAAAAAGAAAAAGAAAAAGAAAAAGAAAAAGAAAAAGAAAAAGAAAAAGAAAAAGAAAAAGAAAAAGAAAGATAAAAGAAAAAGAAAAAGAGAAAAAGAAAAAGAAAAAGAAAAAGAAAAAGAAAAAGAAAAAGAAAAAGAAAAAGAAAAAGAAAAAGAAAAAGAAAAGAAAAAGAAAAAGAAAAAGAGAAAGAAAAAGAAAAAGACAAAGAAAAAGAAAAAAGAAAAGAAAAAGAAAAAGGAAAAGAGAAAGAAAAAGAAAAAGTAAAAATAAAAATAAAAGAAAAAAGAAAAATAAAAGAAAAAAGAAAAAGAAAAAGAAAAAGAAAAAGAAAAAGAAAAAGAAAAAGAAAAAGAAAAAAAAAAGAAAAAGAAAAAGAAAAAGAAAAAGAAAAAGAAAAAGAAAAAGACAAAGACAAACAAAAAGAAAAAGAAAAAGAAAAAGAAAAAGAAAAAGAAAAAGAAAAAGAAAAAGAAAAAGAAAAAGAAAAAGAAAAAGAAAAAGAAAAAGGAAAAAGAAAAAGAAAAAAAAATTTAAAAGAAAAAGAAAAAGGAAAAGAAAAAGAAAAAGAAAAAGGAAAAGAAAAAAGAAAAAGGAAAAGGAAAAAGAAAAAGAAAAAGAAAAAGAAAAAGAAAAAGAAAAAGAAAAAGAAAAAGAAAAAGAGAAAAAGAAAAAGAAAAAGAAAAAGAAAAAGAAAAAGAAAAAGAAAAGGAAAAGGAAAAAGAAAAAGAAAAGAAAAAGAAAAAGAAAAAGAAAAAGAAAAAGAAAAAGAAAAAGAAAAAGAAAAAGAAAAAGAAAAAGAAAAAGAAAAAGAAAAAGAAAAAGGAAAAAGAAAAAGAAAAGAAAAAAGAAAAAGAAAAAGAAAAAGGAAAAGGAAAAGAAAAAGAAAAAGAAAAAGAAAAAGAAAAAGAAAAAGAAAAAGAAAAAGAAAAAGAAAAAGAAAAAGAAAAGGAAAAAGAAAAAGAAAAAGAAAAAGAAAAGAAAAAGAAAAAGAAAAAGTAAAAAGAAAAAGAAAAAGAAAAAGAAAAAGTAAAAAAAGGAAAAGGAAAAGAAAAAGAAAAAGAAAAAATAGAAAAAGAAAAAGAAAAAGAAAAAGAAAAAGAAAAAGAAAAAGAAAAAGAAAAAGAAAAAGAAAAAGAAAAAGAAAAAGAAAAAGAAAAAGGAAAAAGAAAAAGAAAAAGAAAAAGAAAAAGAAAAAGAAAAAGAAAAAGAAAAAGAAAAAGAAAAGGAAAAAGAAAAAAAAGAAAAAGAAAAAGAAAAAGAAAAAGAAAAAGAAAAAGAAAAAGAAAAAGAAAAAGAAAAAGAAAAAGAAGAAGAAAAAGAAAAGGAAAAGGAAAAAGAAAAAGAAAAAGAAAAAAGAAAAAGAAAAAGAAAAAAGAAAAAGAAAAAGAAAAAGAAAAAAAGAAAAAGAGAAAAGAAAAAAAGAAAAAGAAAAAGTAAAAAGAAAAAGAAAAAGAAAAAGAAAAAGAAAAAGAAAAAGAAAAAGAAAAAGAAAAAGAAAAAGAAAAAGAAAAAGAAAAAGAAAAAGAAAAAGAAAAAGAAAAAGAAAAAGAAAAAGAAAAAGTAAAAATAAAAATAAAAGAAAAGGAAAAAGAAAAAGACAAAGAAAAAGACAAAGAAAAAAAGAAAAAGAAAAAGAAAGGAAAATAAAAAAAGAAAAAAAGAAAAAAATAAAAAGAAAAAGTAAAAAGTAAAAAGAAAAAGAAAAAGAAAAAGAAAAAGATAAAGAAAAAGAAAAAGAAAGAAAAAAAGAAAAAAGTAAAAATAAAAGAAAAATAAAAGAAAAAGAAAAAGAAAAAGAAAAAGAAAAAGAAAAAGAAAAAGAAAAAGAAAAAGAAAAAGAAAAAGAAAAAGAAAAAGAAAAAATAGAAAAAAAGAAAAAAGTAAAAATAAAAGAAAAAGAAAAAGAAAAAGAAAAAGAAAAAGTAAGAAAAAGAAAAAGAAAAAGAAAAAGAAAAAGAAAAAGAAAAAGAAAAAGAAAAAGAAAAGAAAAAAAGAAAAAGAAAAAGAAAAAGAAAAAGAAAAAGAAAAAGAAAAAGAAAAAGAAAAAGAAAAGAAAAAGAAAAAGAAAAAGAAAAAGAAAAAGAAAAAGAAAAAAGAAAAAGAAAAAGAAAAAGATAAAAGAAAAAGAAAAAGAAAAAGAAAAAGAAAAAGAAAAAGAAAAAGAAAAAGAAAAAGAAAAAGAAAAAGAAAAAGAAAAAGAAAAAGAAAAAGAAAAAGAAAAAGAAAAAGAAGAAGAAAAAGAAAAAGAAAAAGAAAAAAGAAAAAGAAAAAGAAAAAGAAAAAAGAAAAAGAAAAAGATAAAAGAAAAAGAAAAAGAAAAAGAAAAAGAAAAAGAAAAAGAAAAAGAAAAAGAAAAAGAAAAAGAAAAAGAAAAAGAAAAAGAAAAAGAAAAAGAAAAAGAAAAAGAAAAAGAAAAAGAAAAAGAAAAAGAAAAAGAAAAAGAAAAAGAAAAAGAAAAAGAAGAAGAAAAAGAAAAGGAAAAGAAAAAGAAAAGAAAAAGAAAAAGAAAAAGATAAAGAAAAAGAAAAAGGAAAAGAAAAAGAAAAAGAAAAAGAAAAAGAAAAAGAAAAGGAAAAAGAAAAGAAAAAGAAAAAGAAAAAGAAAAAGAAAAAGAAAAAGAAAAAGAAAAAGAAAAAGAAAAAGAAAAAAAAAAATGAAAATGAAAAAGAAAATGAAAAAAAATAGAAAAAGGAAAAGAAAAAGAAAAAGAAAAAGAAAAAGAAAAAGAAAAAGAAAAAGAAAAAGAAAAAGAAAAAGAAAAAGAAAAAGAAAAAGAAAAAGAAAAAGAAAAAGAAAAAGAAAAAGAAAAAGAAAAAGAAAAAGAAAAAGAAAAAGAAAAAGAAAAAGAAAAAGAAAAAGAAAAAGAAAAAATAGAAAAAGAAAAAGAAAAAGAAAAAGAAAAAGAAAAAGAAAAAGAAAAAGTAAAAGAAAAAGTAAAAGTAAAAGAAAAAGAAAAAGGAAAAAGAAAAAGTAGAAATAAAAGAAAAAGAAAAAGAAAAAGAATCAGAAAAAGAATCAGAAAAAGAAAAAGAAAAAGAAAAAGAAAAAGAAAAAGAAAAAGAAAAAGAAAAAGAAAAAGAAAAAGAAAAAGAAAAAGAAAAAGAAAAAGAAAAAGAAAAAGAAAAAGATGAAACGGAAAGGAAAAGCTTTGGTAGAGGTCGCTCAATAACTATTTTTCAGCCAGCTACATCAGACAGTGAGTGTTTATTTTCTATTTATTTAATTGCCCATTTCAACTGAGGAGTAGTTTGTTCTTCCAAGTACTCTCCTTCTGACCTAATGATGTTTCCGAAGCAGCAGCCTTCAATAGCAAGGTCTGTGTCAGGCCCAAGTGGATTTGGTTAAATTTCTACCTCGTGTCTTCAGTGTGGAGTCAAAGGACAGCAGGAAAAGCAGGGCAAGTAACACTTTACAGAGTGAGGAGGCTGAGGGCCGAGATGACCCCCGCCACAGCTCCGTTTAATACCATGCCATGAAAGCCCGTAATTGATGACGGGACAGGTACCAGTGCCACGTTTTGCTGGCAGCCACACACCCAGCTCGGGCTTTGGGCAGCCGTGCCCCCGGAGCGGCGGGAAAAGCGCCAATTTCCTTCCGTTCGGGCCAGCTCGGCTGCGGGCGAGCCCCGCCCCGCCCCAGCGTCGCCCCTCGGGCCGAGCAGCTGCGGTCCCCGATCCGCGTCGGTGTCGGGGCCGTGTGGGGCCGTGTGGGGCCGTGTCGGGGACATGTCGCGACACAGGCGGGTCCCGCGGCGGCAGCCCGGCGGGGCTGCGGGGGACGGGGCTGCCGCCGCCGCAGTGTGCGCCCGGGCCGAGCCCCTCAGGGAGGCCGGCGTGGACGAGGAGGTGGAAATGGCGGTGCAGCTGGCCCTGGAGCGGTTCCAGAGCGGGGACGAGGCGGGTGCGCGGCACGGCCCGGCCCGGGGGCAGCCTGCGGGGAGGGCGCTGGCAGCGGTCAGGGAGGGGATCCTGCCCCTCTGCCCGGCCCCGGTGAGGCACAGCTGGGGTGCTGTGTCCAGCTCTGGGCTTCCCAGCACGGAGACAGGCAGCTAATAGAGCGGGTCCAGCAGAGACCACTGAGATGAGAGGTCTGGAGCATCTCTTATCAGGAAAGCTGTGGGGGTTGGTCCTGTTTCGCCCAGAGGAGACTGAGAGGGGATCTCACTACTGCATATGAATATCTCCAAGATGAGTCCCAGGAAGGTGGTGCAGCCAGTTTGGTGACAGGACAAGGAGCAATGGCCATAAATTAAAACAGAAGAAGTTCCACCTGAACATGAGGGAGAACTTCTTTCCTTTGAGAGTGGCAGAGCACTGAAACTGCTGCCCAGGGAAAGCGTTGAATTTCCCTCTCTGGAGACATCCCAAACCCTAGATGTGTTCCTCTGTCACCTGCTCCAGGTGACCCTGCAGGGGGGGTTGCACTGGGTGGTCTCCCTTCCAATCCCAGCAATTCTGTGGTTCTGTAACATTGAGATGTCAAGATTACTGCCTGTTGCATTCTTACTGTCTTTTCATTATTATTTATCATTCTAGAGATGGAATTTCCTTCTAGTTTCACTAGTACTGAAAGAGCATTTGTTCACCGGCTCTGTCAGTCTCTTGGACTGGTGTCTAAAAGCAAAGGGTGAGTCAGGGTACAATTTTCAGTTCTTTGGTGCAGACGGATAGAATTTCAAGACTAATGATAACTTGTTTGATGTTTTCAACATACTCAACTGTGTTGCAAGGAATAGTATTAGAGAAAAAAGTGTAAAAGTAGCTACAGAAAGGAGCATATTTCTTCATTGCTGTATGCATGCTTGGAAAAGCTTGTGACATGCATTTTGGGACAGCTTGATTTTATACTTTGTGGGTTTAATGGCTCCATTAAAAAAGCTTCTCACTGTGATTTCTGGTTTTTTTTTCCAAAGAATTTGCATAGCATCTCATACCCTGACAGATAAAACTTAACCTAGAGTAGGTTCCTTTTTACTAAAATAAGTTTTCTCTCCCCCCTGACAGAAAAGGAGCCAATCGATACCTGACTGTAAGGAAGAAGGATATGTCAGAGGCACACGCAGTCATGACTTGTGACTTGGCTCTCCGTACGAAACACGCCGTTCGGAGTCTAATTCAGCGCTTTCCCGTCACAAATAAGGAACGCAAGGAGCTCCTGCCAAGGACAGAGCGAGGAAGTGTCTGTGCTATTGCATCTGGTACGTTCAGCATGTGTTCTGATTTGGACTTGTCCATCAACACCACTTGAAACCATGACAAAACAAACCTCCTTCTGCTCTGTCCCCTCTGGTGTCCTAACAGACACCTTCAAACAAATGCATTAATTTTCCTTACTTTTAAGGTCTTTTATAACTGGTGCTGTGAGGAACTTGGGAAGTCATATTATGCACATTGAGATGTCCACCTTGTGTTGTGTTAATTTAGAATCTTTGAGCCAGTTCCAGCCAAATCTTTTTGGAAGAACATTTTGAAGTGTGGCTTCACACAAGTACTATGAGGTGGGGTTGAAGAGTCAGTGTTATTGTGATGCCATAAGAATGCCTATATGAGAAAATGCGTTTTTTTGTTCTGCTTATAGAAATTAATGTCCTTGATAAATCAAGAATTTTAGGTTTTATTTCTTCATCTCTACAAAATAGATTTGGTCCTTAAGAGACTACTGTCCAGACTTGTTGATTTCTCGAATATGGAAGAGTTCGCTGAAAGACAAACTTCTGTCAAAATGTTGGGTTTTTTTTTTTAAAGCAAGGTTTTCATCTAGATTATTGCTTTAGCAGCTACAAGTGGAAGAGTTGCACTGTGTTTTTGTGTGCAGAGATGGGTGTAGTGAACAGAAAACATTTGTACCAGTATGCCTTGTTTAATTGCATGTTTCTGATACGTGGTGTCTGTTCTTGAAGTGCTTTCTTTGCTGTTATTTTCAATTGTTCTAGTTGTTTAACAGGATTGTTATATGAACAGAGGGAAGCTGTAATACAAGTACTGAAATGCAATGTCTTAGGAATGTAAGGGATAAGTTAATGAACGGTCTAATATTTGCCTTTCTCTGCATCTCAAGAATGTATTTTAGTTCTCCTGATCTCTTAGTCTGTTTGTCTTGGTACAACAAAGCTTGAAATTTAGTATATGAATCTGTTAATGGCATTAAATATGTATAACTGAGTTTACAGCGAGCTTTTCATTCTGCCAGAAAATAGTTCTCAAGGAATTATAGAGTGGCACTTGCAATGATGGATGTGAAGTGGCTCCCTCAGAAGATGTGCCCGTTTTTTGGCTGCTCATGCACCGCTTTCTAACACATGGCACTGCTGTGTGGGGGCCAGGGCTCTTGATACAGCATGCTTGCATTGGTATGATTTCAGGCAAACGTGTGGAATAGCTTAAAGGTTTAACTCTGTCAGTGTGTATTTCTAGGGGGAACTGCAGGTGTGAAATGTGGGCGCAGATACAAAGGCCACCAAAATACACCAGGCTGGTATTCTCTGGTTTAGTTTGTTTCTCCTTTTGCTCTTTGTAGGCTTTTTTGACGTGGAGCAATGCTGTGGAAGAGTCTGGTTTTCTTCAAAATACCCATGGAAGTAATAACTGTTTTGAAAAATATCTATTCCAAGCACTGCAGGACATGCTATAAAAATGATGTCTAAATGTGTGATGGGTTTGTCACTTTACCCACAGGGATGCATAAAAAGTCAGCAATGTTAATTTTTAAGTACAGTTTTTGAGCAGTGTTTTTGTGACCTTCCTCTGTGTCTGCATAAATAAACTTTTAACTTGTCTTCACAGAAAACAAAGAAGTAAACAAGACAAGTGGTCGACTTAATGATGGTATCCCCCAGGTCCCAGTGAAAAGAGGGGAATCAGAGTTTGATTCCTTCAGGCAGTCACTACCAGTTCTTGAAAAACAGGAAGAAATTGTCCAAATCATAAAGGACAATAAAATTGTTTTAGTTATAGGAGAGACTGGATCAGGAAAAACGACGCAGGTATGTTGCTTCAGTAAATAAAAACTATAACAGTATTTATTCTAAACTAATGCCAATTGTGTAACATTTCTGATATGGGATACTTTTATGCTCTTTGAAGGCTTTCCTTTTCCTGTGTGATTGAAAATGTTGTTCCAATTCATTGTCTTGCTTTTGAAACACTAGGCCTCTAGATAGGTACTAGAAGCATAAATGATTCCTCACAATTTTCTGGTAGATACCATTTTTCATTAAAATAATACAAAATATTGAAGGGAAAATAGCTGTGATGTTTGTATATCCCTTTTTCTTCTAAGGCTAGTTCTGTTCTTAGCATCCAGAGTAATCTATTTTTTGTGTAAAAATGAGAGATTATCTACAGGGCTTTTTTTTGTTTTTTGCTTCTTTTTTTTTTTTTTTTTTTTCTTAGATTTCTCTGAAGCAGGAGGGAGGCACTGTAAGGTTTTTTTTTAAAAAAAAACCTAAATAGGTTATACTTAGAAATTTATTTTCTGCTGATTCAGATATGCTTGCTGTGATAATTGTAATGAAAAGTCTTTTGCAATGTGCAATATTGATATGCAGTTAATGGTTTCCCTGTGCTAACAAAGCTGTGACTTTCTCAAAAAGCAAATTTGAACCACTTCTTTACAGATCCCTCAATTTATCCTTGATGACTGCTACAAGAATGGAACTCCCTGTCGTGTGTTTTGTACTCAGCCAAGACGTTTAGCAGCTGTTGCTGTGGCTGAAAGAGTGGCAGCAGAAAGAAGAGAGAAGATTGGCCAGACAATTGGTTACCAGATCCGGTTAGAAAGCAGGTACTAATGGTATTTCTAAGTGTCGGTTGATCTTGTGTTGGTCTTGTGAATCTTGTGTGCGTTGAAACTGCAGTATGTTTGGGTTGCAGCCTCACAGGTGGCATATGTTACTGCAGGTAAGGAATACGTAAGAGTGAAAAGGATGGCTTACTTCCTGTGTTTTGCAGTTTCATGTAGAAGGTTGTCTTACAGAACTGAATCTCAGGTATTTTCTGTTGATTTCTTCTGTGGAGTGTATGCATGGAAATCCTTGTCTGATTTTCAGATCAAGTCTACACTTTCTTCTTCCCCACCCCCCCACCCCTTCTGCTTTTAACATGTGCGGATCCAAAAGGTCTGCAAGCTTTGAAGGTAGGTGTGAAAACCAGCATGCTGTAACGAATGTTATGTAGTGAGAGTTGATAGGAGCCATAAAAGGGAAAACAAAAAAATTGGAATGTGACTGATGAAGCTGAGCATTATTTACCAGTCTAGTCTGGACTAAATTTACTCTTCTTCGGCTTCTGTGTTTAAAACATGAAGTGATGTAAAAGTAGAGATTTCAGTATCACTTGATGAATTTGTCTGTAAGCAGAGCATGAATGGATTGTTTGGGGTTTTTACATCTTTGCACCGTGTAGCAAAATGACATTTCAGGGAAGGGCCAGCAGTTGAGATATGAGTGACCAGAAGATGGCTAAAGGTTGTGTTGCTTGAGTGAACAAAGATAACACATAGCTGGTGAAAATGAATGCACTTGAACAACGAAGCCACAATAAGAATTCAAATGTGTGCATGAAAGCTCACAAGGATATTGAGAGATTAGAAGAGCTAGTGAAGATGTGTCACAAATAAGCTGGATGATTAATATATGGAAGTACTATGCTGGCAGAAGAAGAGCAAAGTCAGGTGAAAATTGTAGAATTACTGGAAGCAGCGCAGAAAATCCAGCTTGAGAAAGATCAATACAATTACTCCAGAGAAACACTGAAAGGGGGCGATAACAATATTTTGAGCTGTGGACAAAAAAAATTTGGAGTGGATATGTTTAGAGGTGTTTGTAGTTAACACAGAAATATAATTTTTAAGGTTTTCTTAACTGTCTTCCAGAGAAAAGCTGTAGAGTACAGTACAGAGGAGCTTTTCAGCTCTTTTAGGATGGCAGTACCAGAGGGAGTAGTGACAACTGCTGTTTTTATTGGGACAGCTAACTGTGCCCCAGGTATAGAATTGTAAAAGTTCAGTATTTTCACCTCCTGAAAAACCAGAGGATCAAGCAGATGACTTTGTGATTTGGTCAGCTGTAATGAATTGTGTCTTCAAGGCAAGGCTTTGGGAGCTGTGGGGAGGCTTCTGTGAGGAGGTGCCAGAAGCCTCTTCTGTGTGTGACAGAGCCGGTGCCAGCCAAGACAGACCTGCCTCTGGCCAAGGCTGAGCCCATCTGTGGTGGTGGTAGTGTCTCTGGGACAGTGGGGAATGGGGGAGGAAAACCTGCACAACAGAGGCAGTAGTTCAAGAAGAGCAGTGAAAGCATGTGAGAGAAGCAGATCTGCACACAGGAAGGTCAGTGCAGGAGGGGAGGAGATTCTCCAGGTGCCAGAGCAGCCCATGGTGCAGCCCATGATGAGGCAGCTGTGGCCCAGCGGGCCGTGGAGGTCCGTGGTGCAGCAGGGATCCTGCTGTGAAGGATTCTGTGTTGGAGCAGGTGGATGCTTGAAGGAGGCTGTGATCCTCTGGGAAGTCTGTGCTGAAACAGGCTCCTGGCAGAACCTGTGGCCCTGGGGAGGGAGGCACACAGAAGCAGGTTTGCTGTCAGGATTGTGACCCTGTGCGGTCCCACACTGGAGCAAGCTGTTCCTCAAGCACTGCACCCTGTGGAAAGGGACCTGTGCTGCAGCAGTTCCTGGAGAACTGCAGCCCATGGGAAGGACCCATATTGGAGAAGCTCGTGGAGGACCCATGATCCCGTGGGAGAGACCCACGTTCTCCTTGTCTTTCTCTGGAGCCTGGGAGTCTTTTTGTTGTGTTTCCTCTCCCCTGCCCATGGAGAGGACAGATAGAGTGGCTTGGGTAGGCACCTGGCGTCCAGACAGGCTCATCCCACCACGTGTAGACAAATACAAAGGCTATATCCAAGCACAGGCTGAGGAATTGGAACCTAGTTTTCCACATGGAATTTTCTAGTAAATTGAATGACATGCAGAGTTTCTTCACGGTTCTCTTTTACTTCCTTATTTATTAAAAATTGAATCTTATTCTTTCAATGAATCCGTCGTCCAGAGTTTTGGGGCGCAAGCACTACAAATTGTTAGGAAATGTCTGTGAAAAGGCATAGTTTAAAAACAAGTGGTGTGCATGAATCTTTTGAGGAGAGAACTGTAATTTCTCTTCTGGTCAGCAGCTGCTTTAATTTTTGATCCATGGAAAGCTTTAAATGGTGCAACCCCCTGAGTTGTCTCTGTGATGTGATCCATAGGGTTTCTCCAAAGACACTGGTAACATTCTGCACTAATGACATGCTTCTTGGCACGCTGATGGCAGGAGACAGCGCCCTCTCCACTGTGACCCATGTTATTGTGGTGAGCATCCTGTGGTCTTTCATGTGGGGTGGAGCAATATGTATTGCTTTGGAAAATGAGGTCCTCATTTGTTTTATTTAAATTTGCTGAGCACTTTAGGTGTTTTTGTTTGGTAGAATCTGAATCAACTTTAAAGACTTTCTGAGTCCTCAGAGTAGAATGCATGACTTGTGCAGTTTGGTGTTTTTCTGTGTGTTTGTGTTTTTCCTGTAAAAATATCTTATTTTCATGCCAATGATTAAGTGTGGAATCAGGAGGAGTGGAGAAGGACAGAAGTGTAAATTTTTCTGAACTTCCATGGTAAGGAGAAAATCCTTAGGGAGGCTTACATTGATGTGGTTCAATGTGATTGTGTCAGAATTTCTCTTACCATTTGTTTTAGCAATACAGGTTTTCAGTCCATTTGTTTGCCCAGAGTTTTCAAGATAATGTGGAGTCTAATTGCTAGCAAATTATTCAGATTGTTAATTTGTGATTATGTCAATATTCCTATTGTGGAATTGAATAAGGGGAACTGGAATGTTTTTGGCAAGATTTAAGTACTGAAGATTAAAAGGTAAGTTTAGGTGCCTGCCTGTTTATCAAAGTTGAAAAAGCATGAGAATGATCTATACATTCTTGATGTCAGCCTACAAACTTTGTATTTTGAGTCCTTGTTTCCTTCATTCATAATATAGATCAAAACAGAAGAATGAAAAAGATGATTAATCAATTATGTGCCTTAACTTACAGGCTTTGTGTGTGACTTGTCTAAGCAATTTGTCTGTTTTTCAGATTATGTGGTGGCATACATTTCTTTAAATGCTTATCAATGGCGAAGTGAGAATTTATTAAAATAAGATTTGTAGTTTGTGGTGTTTTCTTGAAATTTGGCCTCAAATACACAATCAGAGAGGTTTCAGATATTCACTTTAGCCTCTAAAGTTAAAGTGTTTATGGCTTCAGTATTGCAACGCACTCAGCGCTGATAAAAACTTTTTGAGGTGTTTTAGTTTCTTTATGGATAGTTTTTTAAAAAAACCCTATTAGTTAAACTAGACTCACACATTTTAAGGCCTCTGTAATGTGCCACCAAAACATGTATTTTTTTTTTTAGAGAAGTTTGTTTTTGTCAGAAGTTGTGATCCTGAATCTGTGATGGTTTTTCATCTTTTTTTCCCCTTCTGTTACAGGATGAAGTACATGAGAGGGACAGGTTCAGCGACTTCTTGCTAATAAAACTGAGAGATGTGCTGAAAAACCAGAATAATTTAAAACTAATTCTCTCTAGTGCTGCTCTAGACGCAAATCTCTTTATTAGGTATTTTGGAAGCTGCCCAGTAATACATAGTAAGTCTTGATCTTAAGTGTGAGTATACCTGCCCTGAGACTCACAGATCTTACTAAACTGTAGCAAATTATTCTGAGTAAAGGCATGATTAATACACTGAGAATTACAGGAATCCTTGTTCTTTCTGTATGCAGGTTTCTTGTTTCTTGACTATTTGCACCTCATTCAGAGTGAAGTGTTTTAGTCACTGGGAGTTCTGTAAATGCAGATACATCCTGCCCCCCTCCACTCTTAATTGAAGAAGTAGGAAGAGGTTATTGAAGTTCTGTCTTCATGCTGATACAGGACTTAGGAGCTACATGAGTGTGATATGTATCAATGCATTCCAGTAGGATCTTACTCTTCAGGCTTTGTGAAGGTTGTTACTGGTTACTGGATAAAACACAGATAACTGTACCAGTTCAGTTCAGAAATACAGGCTTAGACAGATTGGGTTTCACATGAAAAAAGAATCTCATGATTCTCTGATTTAAAGAAAATTAGTAGTTGTTCATCTAGGTAAATATTCAGAAAAGACATCCAGTTTCGCTTATTTTGTGTTCAGACTCAGTTACCTGCAGTTAGACTACATTCAAATGCAAAGAAAAGTTACCATTTTTTGCTGGTTTAATTTCATTTGACGATCTTTAGTAAAGGTAAAATGTAAATGCGTGGGAGATGGGGGGTTTTTGTGGGTTTGCAGTTTTTGCCCCACCCTCCTGGCTTGCAGGTTTTCTGCATGGAGGACCTCCTCTGGCACCTTGCAATCCTCTTACTTTTTCAACAGTAATGTCCAACTTTAATGTGTTTTGAAAAGTAGCTTTTAAGAGAAATGCTTTATTTGACAATCAGGTAGACTCTCTGCATGTCAGTCTTTTTAAAAAAAATCTCAACGGTTTTAGGAAATGGGATTGCTTACTGGTTTATTTTAGCAAATGTTTGTGAGGAGGAAACCTTTTTTTCCTTTCTTTTTTTGCAGATAGAAGTGTTTAGTTCTCCGTTTTGAATTTCTGTCCAGTTGAATAAGGTTTGCAGCTTGTTGGAGACAGGAATCTGGAAATTACATGTGATTTCATGTTCTCTGAATTTTTTTTGCAAGGGAGTGCCTCAGTTGTGATTGTTGTATGACTTTCCAGTTTACTCTTTTTGCAGCTTCCTGTTCTTTCGGATCAGTCAATTTGTGTTGGAAAATCTGATGGCAATCTTTCCCAATCTCTCCAGTTTACCACAGTGTTTGTGCTGGTTATGTAACAGGCCAATAACAATTCAAAAGATGTTCTTTTCCCTTTTTTTTTTGTTTTTTTTTTTTGGTTTTTTTGGTTAATTTAAGAATTAAAAGAAGCGGCTTTGTCTGTTAATGTAATATACAAGGTTTGAGTCTCCTTCAGCAATATGGCTGACAAAATCCTGACCACAGAAACCACATTTTGTAGCTGTGGATCGCTGTAGTACACAGAGTTTGTGATCAGTGTTGGAAGGCTTCCTCTGTGACAGCTTCTAAAAGTATGTGAATTGTGGATTGTTCTTTCTGAAGGAAAATCCTGAGTGTTCCTGAGTCAGGTTAAGGAACAAGAAATCAAAGTGTAGAGATTTTAATCTTCATGCAAAAAGCATCCTGTAATGTCCACAGATAAGGTCTGGAAAATAGTCATGTTGAAAAAGAAATCGGGCTAAATTATCAGAAGGTAAAGGCCACTGGGATGTCTCATCTGTCAAGAAGTATTCAGTAAAGAAAGCTCAGCTTTGCTGAATTAGTTGAGGATATGGAGATAAGGCTGGCTTCTTACATGCTTCTCAGGAAAAGAAAGTAGTTCAGTATAAAGATGTACTGTCTCCGTGTGGAACCTTGCAAAAAGCTGTATTAATTGCTTATTAATTAATTCCATTTTTAATCCAGATGGCAGACTTACATGGCAGGTTCTTGTTTGTAACCCTAAACAAACACGGCTGTTTTCTTTTCCTCATTTCAAAAAAATTGTAGTTAATAACTGTCAATCTTATGAACATCTCCTGCTATAACACTTCATAAAATTGAAGAGGTTGAGGAGAAACAAGGTGGCATTTGACTTTGGAAATATTTTGTTTTGTACAGTTTTGAGAAAAATAAGCTCCAGGGAAGGTAGTTTTTTAAAAGAATTAATTCTGTAAGTGAAGCTAGTGAATATAGAATCTTTTATGGATTTTTTCTATTTTAGTCCAAGGGAGACCTTTTCAAGTTAAAGAGATGTTTCTGGAGGACATTTTACGAAGCACTGGGTATGCAAACAAAGAGATGGTGAAGTACAAAGAAAAGAAGCAGCAAGGTCAGTGGATTTGTTAATTGTAAGGGTTGGCAATGAGAATCATTGATTGAACAAACAGTTAACAGGATTATTTTCTATTAAAATTCCAGAGTCAGGAGATGAAATGAGATGTGATTAGATGACAGCAAGTGTCTTTAAGCTCTCAATATTTACATTTTTGAAATAGTTTATGCAATTAAAGAAAAAAAATCACTTTGATTCAGTGGTTGCATTCTTTTTTCACTCAGTTGATAAATGTCATCTTTTTTCTAATTGTTATGCTGTAGAATTATATATAACTGGGGGCTCTGCCCACATGAATACTAAAGAAGCATAGGATGCTCTGTACCTTTGGGTGCAAATTCAAGTGCAGCTATTAAAGCAGGCATGATTTTGTACATCTTGCACTAAATTCCCTTCAGTAACATTTTTCACTGTTTTCTTCAGGCATGGATGTATTTTTTTAAGTGTTAACACTCTTGAGCTAAACATCATTGGGTTTCAGTTGATTAAGTAGATACTGCTTCAGAAGTTTTCTTGGCAACTGAAAGTAATGATCCCAGTGATTATTTAAAGAAAAATTAATAAAAAATGCAAACCCCAAAGCTATAACATACAGTCCTAACTGGATATTGATCACAGTGCTCACCTCTGATCACTGGAGTCAGAAAAGTTCAGTTAGGACCCTGGTGTTTTCTAAGGTTTCTTCCACTTGTGTAGAAAAGTAAGTTGTTACATGCAGGGACTGTATCACTCGTCTTCAGAATTCCATTTGTGGAAAAAGATCTGGTCTGAGATTGTGTGGAAGGTGATTACTTAAGGAAGATACTTTGAATGCAGTAGTTTGGAATAGCGGAGGTTTTGGGGGGTTAAACACCAAAGTGTTGGGTTTTACCTTGTTTTTGTAGCCCTTGTTTGCAGTGGTGCCCTTTGGGTACCCTTAAATATGTCATTTATGTTGGACTGGTAGTAGCATTCTGGACTAAATAAAAGAGGTTGAATAGGTAAAACTTGGTAAAACCTGCTGTAACCAACTTTTTTAGTAGAAAACAATGGATAAGAAATAAGACTCTAAAACTTTCTTGGGGAATACTTTGCATTCTAGAAGAGAAACAGAAGAACACTCTTGCTGAGTGGTGTTCAGCTCAAGATAACACTAACAAAGGGACATCTCGGAGACAAAAATCAGTTCCAAGGACAAATGAGGAGTACAAATGGTTGGATGATGGTGGTGACACAGTATTTAATCAACTGGTAAGTTTTTCTTTTGTCGGAAGAGATGTTTATATTTGTGTTGTATTCTAGCCATTTAAAATCTGTTTTCTACAGTTGTGTTGAGTCTCTCAGGACAGTAACGTATTTTAAAGATTACTTGATTAGGATGAACTGCTCTAGCTGAAGTGTGCTCTTCAGACAGGGTGGTTGCGCACAGCTTTTCCTCAGATCAAATGGCTCGACTGCCATTGTGTTTGTACTTGCATATGACAAAATCAATGCATTAACTGATACCTGAGTTAGGTATATCTACACTGATATATTTGGGTTTCTGTTGCTGCTGGGAAAAATAACCATTCCAGTTCTTTGTGGGTAATGTATGAGAATAAAGACAACTCTTGGAAGAGATTAAGCTTTCAATATTGTTTTTTGTCTTCAGACTGAAAAAGATGTGAATTGCCTTGAACCGTGGATAGTAAAAGAAATGGATTCCTGTCTTTCTGACATCTGGTTGCATAAAGATATTGATTTGTTTGCTCAGCTATTAAATCTTATTTTAACTGAGAATGTCAGTGGTAAGTTTCATGTGTTATTACATAAAAAAAAGCAACCTCAAATTTACTTAGATTTTTATGGCTACTTTTATCTCCAGTTTCAAATGGTGTTACCTTTGCATTCTGATGCCGACTGAAAAAATGATAGGGCTAGCAGAAATAATGGGTTGTTTAGTTAGTTGTTGTTTTGAAGTATTGACAGAAGTGTGTTTCTAAAACAGTGTAGAATTCATATGAACTAACTTCAGAGATAAAGTGAGGAAACAAATTCTCTTTGGGCTGGAATTTGAAAGCAATATTTGTACTATATTTAGATGAAAAAATAACATTTCTCTTGGGTTTGCTGGATTTTTTTTTTTCTTCTCAGTTGATTATAGGCACAGTGAAACTGGTGCGACTGCTCTGATGATTTCTTCAGGGAGAGGCTTTTTGAGTCAAGTAGAAGAGTTGATCAGCATGGGAGCAAGTATCCACTGCAAATCATCTAATGGCTTGTAAAAACAGAGAAACCAAAGATAGATTTATGTGTCAGTATAGGAGAGAGAAAGAAAATTGTTTAACATCTAAATTAATTTGCTAACTTATCACACTGCTGTAAGAACTATAGATTTTGACAGCCTCAACAATTTCTAACTCCTGATAATCACATTGTTTTCTGTAAATTCTAAATTGAATTCTTAATTCCATGGTCTTGATTATGAGCTATAAACTTTGTTTCAGTAGGTCTTATTTAAGATACTGGTTAGCAGAACAACTGTAATCTACTAAATTGGACCACAATATTTGGCAATTCCTATTTTCATGGAGTTACCCATATCAGAAGATCTTTCTGTTATGTTTCTAAATATATTGTAGCATGTAAAAATATTTGTGAATCTGTAGAAACTCAGGTTTTGTGGTCATGGATTATGTCTTCATATAAACAGGGAAGTACAGTAAATAATTGTTGTATGGAATGATAAGAATTAGGATTCCATGGGTCTGATATTTGGTACTAACATTTGAAAAAACTTGGGAAGGAATGCAGTTTAAAGATAAAACAGTGAACTGCATCGTGAGGAGGACAGCGTCTGAAAGACATGAAATAGCCAAATGTTATGCCTGGGT